>NW_026623307.1:138105-149970 GCF_030028575.1 Malurus melanocephalus
TCGTGTGTGGGGAAGGCAGAGCGCCGGCGGGGCCGGGGGAGCAGATGCGCGGCGSGGGGATTCCCCGAGCCTTCATTTTGGGAAGGGTGGTTGGGCGTGTGGGGGGGCTGGCTTTGGAAGATGTAGGGGCTTTTGGGTGGGATGGGGTGAGCCGGGGCGATAATAATGATTCTAAAATATCTTAAACAATTTTTCTTAAGGATTTCGAGTTTATTTATGCCTTCAGAAATCTTYCTTCATCATCACCCTCCCTGGAATGTCAGGATAGTACAGGATCAATGCAGAATACTCTCAGCTGTTGCCTGTCAGTCATTTTCCCCTAAGCCTGGCTTCAGATGTTTAAGAATCCCAGCTCTTTTTATGGCAATAGSCTCCTGTCTTCCTCTCAGAAGGGCTGGTTCCAGCCAGTGTTGTGCACGCAGTGTGGCTGTGTTCTGGGAGGATTTAATCTCGGGACTCTCTTTAGCTATTGTGCCTAACCACATGCACAGTGTGGCATTGCACAGGCAATATTACACTTGGTGTGGGGGTGTCCTTTTTGATTCCCCCTCCCCCCCTTCTGAATTTCCTGTGTGCAGCTGTGGATTTGGCTTGGGAATCAAGTGATTGTACAGTATGTAGAGGCAGTTGGGTGTAAGGGATTGTAACCAGCTGACTTTAGGAGTTAGTTCTTTCCACTGGCCAAGACAAATGGGAGATACCCTTATGAGGAAGGAATGCAGTGGGGCAAGCTGCATCTCCTTAGTAGGGAACCCTCTGAAATTTTTACTAAAATCAGTAGGTAATAGATTTTATACAGTGGAATAATTATTTTGTTGAACTTGAAGTATTTCACAGAAACCTACTGCAGAATCATTTGCATCTAGAACAGGATGCTCCTACTTATAATTGGTTTGGGGTTTTTTTTCCTCTGAGCATTAAGAAGCCCAGAATTTGGAAACACTTTTCTTAGGTTTCCATTTTACACTTTGTGATATTGGACAACTTTCCAGTTGATGGATTAGTTGTTCCTCTGGTTAAGACCAGAGGACAGACACATGAGAGTATGAGGTGGGCTGAGTTTTTACATTGAAGGGATATGTAAGCACAGAATTGGCTACAATAAGCCCAATTTAAAATCTACAAGGATGACATCTCCTCCTAAATCAGTGAGAATTATCAGACTTGGATTAGCACCATCATGTGTTTTAGCCCTGAAAACAGTCACTTAATAAAGCAGAAGTTTTAATTAAAAATGGCATAGTGGCTTTGAGATCAGTGAAGTGGGGATTAAGTCCAGTGATGGCATCTTCATGGTAAATGGAGGCAGGTTAGAATGACTGGATGCACAGTGATCAAAGCCCCAACTCAGAGTAATCCATTCGTAATGTGGAGGGGGAAAAAGCACACAACCCGCATTAAGAAATAAACAAATCATTCAACCAGACAGAATTGCAAAAGATTATTCTGGTGAGCTAAATGCAGTCAAGTGTGTGTCAGTGACTCCATTTTGTGTTACTCTTGAGGAAGGCACAGGTTTTGCATATATTTTGGAACTAGATAACAATCCTAGGTCACTTGCTGTTTAAAGTGACCTAAAGCAAAGAGGTGTGTCAGTCTCTTTTAGGAAGTGTCCTATTTTGGGCACCAGTAGCATTGATCATTGCAAGATAATGACAAGAGGCTCATGTTTTCTAAGCTGTGTGACACTGTATGGAAGGTGGCAAAAGTTTTCTGAAGAGAAAAAGCAGAATTTGTAAGATGGGCTGAGATTTGATGTTTGCTCTTAGAACARTCTAATTTGGATTCATTAGCACAGGTAAATGAGATCAGAAAGACCCTGCTATGCCAACAGAGAGAAAAAAACCCYAATAATTATGTAAACAATTACATGAGATATTTTCTTTTAATGAGTTGTCACTGTGATCTGCAACTTAGCTGCAGTAGAACAAATATAATGGTTAAATCTGTTGGAGCAATCCAATGAGTTTTCAGTACTTACTAGAGGTATGAGACCATTGTAAATTTTGTTCTTTATAGTATCTTTTCTCTAACTGCTGTTCAGTTTTAACAGAGAATTCTTATGTGTAGGAAGAACATCCATGATATGTATACTCTGTGTTTGCAATAAATTAGTATGAACAATTAATGTTCCCTATTAAAATTTATGCATCATGAAAAGCATTTTGAGTTTTCATGTATCAGTGGACAGTTATGGTAGATCCAGAGGTACTTTTTAAAAAAACATTTTTACAAGAGAAAGCATAATTATGATCTAATGGTAAATTTCTATTTCTATATCACCAAACTAATTTGTGATTTTTTTTATTTGCTTTAAAGAAGTAATATCATSTGGAGAACAGAATACCATTTGCCTTATATTTTATCCCAGGTTCTCAACCATTACACAGCAGAGCCAGTGTTTAGCCACTTCCTGCAGCTTAAAAGACTTCACSTATATCACAATATTGAGCACCCATTGTCTTTGGAGAGCAGTGACACTGATGGGACTCTAAATGGTCATGGGCTTCTGAAAAATGGAGAGGTTTTTGCTGTGGAAGAGGGGAGAACAGATCGGATTGCTGAAGACTACTAGTTAAGAGTTTGCATGTAATAGAGGTGCAGTGAGGGCTTCCTGAGCGTAGAAAAGTTGATGCTTTCAAGGTGAGGACTAGATGGCAGGAAAGTTTTTGTCTTTGGAGCATTAGAGTTGACTTCTTTTTATGTATGAAATGGTCAAAAATACCTGAATTTCTTTGGCTTCTGAGTGTGKTGAAGAGAGTGAAAGCTGAATGCTCCCAGCCTTGTCTTGGCCTGCCTGCAGTGTGTTTAGGATGATGGTTCACCGTGTAAAGATGATGAAGTAATTCACAGAATCACAGATGGCTGAGGCTGGCAGAGACTGTGGGAGTTCATTTGGTCTGCACCTCTGCTCAGGTAGAGCCACCTAGAGCTAGTTTGCCATATCCAGATGGCTTTTGAGTGTCMCTGAGGATGGAGACTCTACAACCTCCTAAACAACCTGTACTTCTGCTCAGTCACTCTCACAGTAAAAAAAAAACATCCTGACATTCATACAGAAATCCCCATAAGAGCAAGACAAAACTTCTGTTTTACTCARTGTCTCCATCAGTCTTTATGTGCTCACTTGTATGCAGATTAAGAGCCCTAGTGATGCACATTATTCATGAGTTCCCATCTCAGCTTCCCTGAGATAGGTTGGGCCTTACAGTAATACCARGGTACATAAACTGAGTATCTGATCACTTCCGCTAAGTCTTTCAGTGGCATTTGAACAACTCTGAAAGATCCATCTCATTCTTGAATGCGACCCTACCCTTGTAGGGTCTTATCTGTACTGGAAAATGGGCTCTGGTGTGTTGCAGGCCTTTGGGTTCTTTAAATTGTACACTAGTAGCTGTTTAGATTATGCAAGGGGAAAAAAATAAAAAACATGCATTAAAATGGAACTCAGCCTTTAATTTACAGGTTCTGTAGTGCTTCCTTATTGGCCTGCTCTTCTTTCAAGAGGAGTTCCAGTAACAGGACTAAGCAAAGTGCTGGTAGCAGGAGTTRGCATCAGCCTCAAGGCAGAGACAAGCCAGAATATTACTAAGGGGAAAAAATGATGAATTAGAAGTACGCATAATTTCTCCACATGTGGAGTCAAAGCTTGATGAGCAACTCTGTGGGAGAGAAAGTTTATGCATCAATAGAAATATAATTATTTTTTAATTTTTCTTACAATTTTTAATTAGAGGCTTTGCAAACAATTTGAGTTGCTCTGAGTGGTTTTTAGCTTGATGGTTATTAAAATGGGAAATTGTTGTTAGGAGTGTGGCTTACACACTGTTCATACCCAGTCATTACACCAGGAAACCGTAACTGGAATGACCTTTGTTTTTTCYTTATAGATCGCCATTGTCTTATAGTTGTCAGAATTTTTTTGTTAAATCTAGCCCAATATCTATACAGATGGGAAATTTTAGACGGTTTAAAGCTGATASTTATCAGCTGAAAGTTGTGTACAGTCTTGCCAGAAGCAGCTGTAGTCATTGTTGCTGTTGATGAGCTGTTTGCTTGAGCCTTTTAAGCTGTTAGAAGGGAGATGCCRGAGGGAGCGGTTATTGATTGCTGAGGTACATGATCGGTGGAGGGTGTCTTCCAGAAATTTTGCCCTTTTGGAGGATGAATATGAAGAAAGCAATGTAAGTAATGAGTCATTTAGACTTCYATGACTAAGCCCAAACCAGGGGATTCACTGCTGAGGCTCTTGCACAACTGTGAGAAAGACCCTTGAATTTACATGTAATAATTGTGATTGTGAATGGAAATGAGCAGTAGTGTCGTAAATTAAACTGGTTGCTAAAACTGATGCGATGGTTCAGGATATTTTTCTTTCCTGATACCTGCTTGTAATGGTTGTGTTTTGCAGTAAGCCGCAGCTGCTTGCTTTTATCAATTCCTTGTAGAAACAGGTGGAGCTAATCACTTGAAATGAAAAYAATACCAAATTCACTCTTTCTRKTCCAGTGGTTTRATTATTTACAAGTTTCCTTTGTTGGCTTTATTTTCATTTTTTTCCCTTGGGGGGGCTCAGCATGGGATACATCCCTTRGTAATAATTATTTGATGTGTTTGTTACATGAAACAGTTGTGTTTTAGTGTTAGTTAGACATACTAACAGTTCGTTCAACTGAAAAGGAGTGAAAGGCTTGGTAATTGGATATAGGCTGCTTGACCTTTATGTCACTGGTTCAGAAACAGTCCATGGTACCAGATGCCGAAGGGTTTGCTGTTTGAGATTGGCTCAGCAGCGGGTAGGGTGATATTAATACAGTTTCAGTGTGCAGGTATGTGTGACTCAAAAGCCAGCACAGGGGCTGTCCCTGGAAAGAAAGTTAGCAGCTAAACTAACAGCGCCTCATTTTYAGATGGGATCACCCCACTTGGGAGTCAGATAAACTTAAAGAATGCAGGATGCAGAGGGAGCTTGGATTGCATTTGCCTGTTTTACAGATTGTGTGACTTTGCCTGGAACTGGATTTAAAAATAAAAAAAAAAAAGTTGTGTGTGTGCATATACACACACAGACATACAGTTCACTGTAAGGGCACTTCAGTAAGTCTTGATCCGTTTATGTTATCAGCAGATCCTAATCCTAAATCCATGAGCAAAACCCAGGTAAAAGGGAAAGAGTGTGTAGGTGTCTGTTATGAAATGAGGAAGTGTCAGCTGCAGTGATTTTGGTGCAAATGATTGGTTGAGAGTTTCCTGCCCTGTTGTTCACCCTGTGTACCCTGTCCTGGGTTAGATTTGCWGGGTCTCCCATCCCCTCCTGCAGGTGCTGGTGTGGGGAGCCCGGCTCCTGCCAAGTGAGTGGCAGAGACAGGTCTGAGCTCAGGAGCCTGTGGAGCCAGCAGGACATTAATAGCCTGTAGTACAGTACAGTCTCCTGCTCCTGAGCTGGGCTGCTCCAGCCAGGGCATACATGGACTGCCAGAGATCCACCTCACAGCACAAACACAGTGACTGACACTAATATCTGGACAGGCCAAATCAGAGGTCTGGCAAGATGAAGTCATGTCAATTTTTCTTCCCCTCTTGCCCTCCACAGCTTTGTGTGTGGTATAAAGCACACACAAAGGTTATATGTAAGCTCAGTTGCTGATAGTACAGTTCCTCAATCTTTTCGATGACACTGTATTTATTGATGATGTGTTAGGTGGTCTGTCAGCTCTGCCTTGTCACTGGAGGTACATGGAATGATATGTTAGGAACATAGAACTCTTCAAAGTTAGAAACTGGTATTGCCAGTCTTAGGCAACACTGCTAAATTACATTTCAGTAATGGAGTACCTTGCTCATTAGAGCAGAAGTTGAGGTGATGCATCATTATCATTACTTAATTTAGTAGAGAATGTTTTTGATACAGTATCAATGATGACTAGTGCAAATCTATTTATACAGGTTACCTCACAGATAAAGAACTCCTTCAAAACTCCCTAATTGAAAATCAGGTTATTTACTTTCCTGTTTTATGTTCATTGCACTTCGTCTGGAGAAATCCTTGTGAATTTATAGGATTTACTGCAACTTTGATGTAAAATCTGTTTTGTATTGTGAAATACCTTGTCACGGGCTTTTCTTGTAAAACTTTTTTTTTTTTTAATTTAATAATCATAGGCTCTATAAAGACTTTTTTAAAATTACACTAAATCTCATCCTGACGTGCATGAAATCTCTTCCTGGTTTTATCTTGAAGTTGTGACAGCTGATAACATGTATAGTCAGGGTTGTAGGTATGTAAGCAGTATGCAGGAAATTTTGCTTTCAGAAATGTTCTAATGATACTACTAGCATCCTTCTTGATTATAATGAARTAATTTCTTAGAAAACTATTTAAAAGTTATATTGAATTCTCATTATTTCTAGTTCTATTACAAATGGACCGTACAGTCCATAATACCTCCTTAGACTGCTGTGCTTCATTTGCTGTAAATGTGATCTCATTCCCACAGCTGTCAAGAAATTGATAATGGTAGGAAGTAATTGTACAATTAGACTCTGATCAGACTTTTTTCAGACCTCACAACTATAAAATTATTTCATAATTATGTAATTCTGTTTAATACTTTACATATGTGCATTTGTGACCTGAAGTGCATACTTGATMGATGTTGTGCTTGATTATATTAGGGAGTGAAAGAGTCTGGGAATACCAAGTGAAAAAGCTRTGCAGGTAATTCCAAGGCAGTTGCTGCCTACGTGTCTGCCAGCAGTGACTCTGCAGTACATTCTCCTGTGGGAGGCAAGAGCAAGCAAGAGCAGCCTGCACACTTTGAACTGAAAGACTTCCTTCCGTAAAGGAGTTCCTGAAACCCACATGGTGCTGTAAAATSCACAGACTCTTTCTTGGAATTTGTGCTTTAGATTTCATTAAAAATTGTCCCATGTTTCTGTTAATGTTAGTGCAGTGTTGTCTCTTGCTCTGCTGAGAGCAATATCTCTGCATTACTGTTCCACTTCAGCTTTGGCATTCTTCAGTGGGACCTTAGCTTGAAAATTGGTTGTGTGTATTAAACTTGTCTGTACCTTGCAGAAAAACCCMCATTCACCTGGTAATGGGCTAATGCCTTGAAATCCTTAAAAGTGAATGCAGTTGGATTCCTTTCATGCACTTCTGTTTTTCTCATTAATGAAGTCTGCAGCTAGTCAGGATTCATAACTTTCTAAAGTCTACAGAGCATTAAGATCTGAATATTTATCAGATGTTTTATGGTACCTGAATTTGAATCTCTTGATTCCGAAATTTTGCCTTTTAACACAGAAGTGAATTCAGTTCTGCTGAACAAATTTCAGCTACTATAGGCTGACCTTAGAAACATGTTGAGTACTGTAAGAACACAACAGGAATGGAAGACCAGGTTCAGCTATGACATRAAGTAGCATAATGAGGCAAAGACTAGTATTGAATCACAGACTCTTGGAATGAAGATAAATGGCTGTCTCCAGTAGGGAGTTAATCTCTCCCTGTAAATACTGCTCTCTGTTGATAAGTTGTCATGTAGCAGAATGCTGGACTGCATGAAGCTGGTTCTCAGTACAGTGACTTTGGTGTCTTGTCCCTGGATAGAATTTGGATGAATTGTAGTAGAACTACTCATATATTCCTGCACTCGTGTTATTTGTCCCCATGCTGGGGCATGTTTGAGGAGGACTGTTGGTAGCATAAATTTGGTCCAAGTTCTTCTTTCTCTCTGTTGCTGGCTTACACATGCATTAGGCAGTGAAATGTTGTGTGGTTGTTCCATCTTTAAAGAGACATAATTTCATATTCCCATCCACTTTCCTTGAAACTGAAAGTCCCTGGTTATATTTTACTGTCAACTGTTTCACTTGTGCRTGCCTTTCAAAGAAGATTTGCCTGCCTTCCCTTGCAGTGGCAGGGCGACCTTTTAGAGGTTTATTTTATTAGGAGCACACTAGGTGGTTCAACAAGGTGATTTCTGGTGACCTGCTTTGTKGAGGGTTACCAGTGTGCTCTCTGCTAGAACCAGTCTTTTGTGTTGCTGACAGATGGGTTTGAGGGAAGCTCAGGGAGCAGAAAAGCAGGTTTTGAGCAAATACTTTCAGAGCRTTGGCCGAGTATGAGTTCAGGTAAAAGGAGATTTGTTTTTATAGGCCCTTTACAGCCAGCTGTCAGTGTGGGCTCCTTTACTGTCTGTCATTACATGGAGGGATCTATGGTGTCAAAATTTATCTTTCCCTGAGCTGACACATAATACCTCAGTGGGCTGGTTGSTCCTTGCACAGCTGATATGTTCTTCATCCTCCTCAGCTGGCAGTTTCTTAAGTGGGTATAATCCATTCAGCAGATTTCTTGGAACTTCCCTTAACATAGSTATGCAGTTCTCTTACTCTTTTAAAACTGCAGGTTCCTCCTTGACCACCTCTGTTTGGGCAAATACCAGGCTGTGGCAAAAGCAGGAGAAGTGTTCTTTTAATCTTTTTTTTCCTTAAATTATTATTTTAARGAAGGTATGCCTACCTTCTTTAATCAAAAAATGTAACAGTGCATGGATACCTGGGTATAACTGTGAGGTTGATCTTTGTCTTTAGGTTTTCAGCATAATCARYGCACCCTAAAYATAAGTGCAAAAACTCCATGAAATWCTGTATTCTCTTTGTTTTCCTGGGAGGTCCTGCAGGCATTTGGCCTCATACAATCCCCAATTTAGTACCTGAAAGATGATACCATAACTAGCTTTGTGGCAGTATCTACTGCCAAATGTGATTCAGGCTGGCTGCTGTACTGAGGGGCAGTTGTTTGGGAATCAGTTTGTGTTGGGAAGAACACCAGGGAAGCCAGTAGTGCTCTGTGCAGCTATTTGAATAACTGCCCTTGCCTGGATTGCTCTCACTTTGTTCCTGTAAAACACCTATGCACACCTGTGGGTAAAGTAAGAAACTCTGGGTAGTGAGTTCAGTTGTAAATGTGCTGGTCACATTTGAGCAGTCATTTGGAGCAATCCCTGTGCTCTGCATGTCTTGGAATAGCCAGCTAAGAATATCAGCAACCTCGTGCAAAGAGTGGGAGTTGTCTTGGACCTTTCCTAAATTGGARCCTCAGTGTTAGTGGTGGTCTTGGCTCAGTTTCAGGCTGTATTGAAATTGCTGCCTTTTCGATTTCACATGCATTCTTGTAACAAAAATGTTTTTGTTTTAGGGATTTATCAAGGATGTTCATGAGGACTCCCTCACAGTTGTATTTGAAAACAAGTAAGTATTTTATTTTTTAAATAATCCTTTGAATATTAGGTTGTTATTTCAGTTTTGTGCTTCTGCTGTTGTTTTTGGTTTGTTTTGCCATTAAGAGGAAGCAGATTTYATGAGATATAGTTCTAGAAGTACAGGCTCAGTATTCTGTTTGCCTTCCATGGACTGTCTTTTTGATTCTGTATCAGAATTGAGTTCATCAGTTACACAGTCCGGTACATTCTTTAGTATCTTTAGTGATGCCCATAGATGGGACAGCCAGATTTAAGTAAAATAAGAACCAGTGGCACAGGCTTGATAATCTTACATGAAAGCAGAAAAAGATGGTAAATACCAAAGTATCAAAATAAGCAATTCTATATATGTCTAATCTCTGGAATGCTGATCCCTGTTCTGAACCAGAGAAAAGTGGAAGTATTCTGATGGAGATTTTTTCTTTTAACTATTAGGAAGATAAATATACAGTTTATTACCAGTCAAAAGACCGATTGTTTTTTAGTAGAAAAGAGTGTAAATCTGTAAGCGAATCTTGAAAAAGAATTGTCCATGGGGCCCTTTTCATTTAATATATAAATACAGCAGTGCWGCTAGGAACTTGTAGTGGCAAGCCAGGGATAATCCATGGGATGGTAAAGTACAAATGAGTATCTGTTGTTCAGCGTTTTGACTGATAGCACTGTGGATTACCTGGGAGACTCCAGTGCTAATTCCAAATRCTCTGTGAGCTACATCTTCTTCCCTGTTTCCCTTCCAGTTACTAACTAGGTGGAGAYCCTATAAAATGTGTCAGCTTTGATGTGAAAATTGTTACTAACCTTTGCCAGCTCTAACCTGTAGATTAGTCTTTGARCCTTTCTTCAAGAAAAATTGTTGGGTAATAAAGGTAATATTAGGGAGTGTGCAAGTTTGTCTTTATAAATAGTATTTATAAYTCTGATTACATAATCCCAGGTGGTGTATGCTTATGTACATATATACATGTGTGTAAAAAGAAATCCTGAGGGGGGCATGAGTAATCCTGGGGTTAACTGTGCAAAACCTAGTGTTTCTTTCTTTCTAACCCGTGGTTTCTGGTCCTTCTTTTATGAAAGGTAGTTTGGAGATGAGGTGGCAACTATAGTTTGTACTAACACTGAGGTGGTTATGGAAGCTGTTAGTATCTCCTAGTATACCCCCACCCCAAAATGGAAAAAACAGAAAAAAAACTAAACCCTTCATCCTATCTGTGGTCTGACAAGATGTGACAAATCTTCAGTTTCATCTTCAGCATCTGTATTACTTTTTAAAGAAAAATAGTTCTCTTTAGGTTTAAGTATGTACTTCAATGTTAGAAACCAAGTAAGCTAAAAGAAGTGTCAGGGGTTCACAGCAGGAGCTGAATTGTTGGCAAATGCATTTCTAGTATTTAGTATCCATATCATCCATGTGTTTTACAGWAAGTCTGGCAGCAGCAGCAGCCGTGTTTCAGAAAGGATGGGCTACAACATATGTAGAGTGTTCTGTTGACTAAAAATAGATCTGATCAGGAAGTATGTACATAGTCAAATTACCCTGTGACGTAAATCTGATCAATTCTTAGGCTTTTTATGGAGTTAAATTCATAAGGRCTTTAATAGAACTGAAGTTGGCAAGAGTGTCCTGTGCTGAGTGCATCAGTGTTGTGATAGCAATTATCAGTAACAGATACACACATCTACTCCACAATAGGCAGTCTAAACTGTCACTTTGCATTTTCTGCTATTGTTAGCCAATCTTTATCTATAGCTATTGCAAGGTTCCCAAAGTTAAGTGTACTAGCACAGACTGCTAATGATGATTTTGTGGCCATAGCAACACTCAGTCTCTGGGCAGGTAGCTTTTATTCTTTCAAGAGACATTTTCTGAGGGTAAGGAGACAAAGAACGAATGTAGAAGCTTCAGGAACTGGAAACTTTTATTACTGTGTGAGATGGAAAATTGGATCTTGATGTGCAGTTTCACAGAGGCTCATTGGCGTTTGAAGGAGCCAGATTGAAGGAGAAGCTTCTGCATTGTAAGGAGCAAGAACCTCCCTTTTTTGTGGTTTGTGCCCTGCAGCTTAGGCATTGGGTCTGTCAGATTGTCTTAGCWGGAAGTTCATAGCCCATTGATTTCTTAAAACATCTTGGTTTACATTTCACCAGTGAGATGCTCCARTTCTGTACTTGAAAAGTTTTGTCACCAAAACTTGGACTCATTAGGAGAGTTGAGCTTTCTGTGCACTTTTCCACTGTGCACTTCCTCCACTGGCAGGGAGGGGAAAGAAAAATCCAAACCATGAGACTAGTAACCAACGTATTTGCAACAAGGGCAATTTAATTCCAATTGATTTTTTTTTCCAACCCCATTCACCGTTTCAGAATAACATTTTGTGGCCGAAATACCYTCCAACCTCAACAAAAGCTATCTGTGTCACAGAATCTTCACGGAGCTGCTTGATCCTCTGAGATCAAGTCCARCTGTTAGCCCAGCACCACSGTGTTCACYRCTTAAGTGTATGGCCAAGTGCCACATTGATATGCCCTTAGAACACCTCTAGGAGTGGAGATTCCACCACCTCCCTGGGCAGCCCTTTCCAATGTCTGAGCA
>NW_026623307.1:149975-179975 GCF_030028575.1 Malurus melanocephalus
TTTGAGCCTCCTTTTCTCCAGGCTGAGCCCCTCCTCAGCTGTTCCTTATCAGGTCTGTGCTCCAGATCCTTCACCAGCTTCCTTGCCCTGCTCTGGATGTTTCCAGCACCTCACTAATAATCTTCATGAATTTGCGTTGTTTTTCAAACTATAATTAAAAGAAAAAGCGTATTATGATTACTGTCTGGGTTAAAATTGTTTGATACATCATATCGAGTGTGAGCTGTCTTTTCAGAGAAAACATATAGTATCCATCTTTTCATTTAGAAAGTTGCAGAAGTGCCTTTTGCTGCTTATGCTCAGACTTGTTCCACTAATTTAGGCTGCTCTGTCTGCAGATTATTAGAAGAAAGCAAAGCAAATGACTTGCAGTAATCCTTACTGTTRCAAGTTGGTTCTGATTCTGTCAGTGTCTGATGTGAATCAGATGGCTGGAAAATGGTGGGCATTGTAATGCTTTGACCGATGAAAGTCCCTCAGATACTCTAAATGAACAGGTGTTTTTGAAGGTTCTTTTTCCCTTGGATTTATTTCAACCTGTGTAGAGTCGTCAGTTGGGTTTCTGACTAGGAATAAGGAGCAGCTRATGGTGTTCTATGACATTCACAGAGTAGAAGGGTTTTGTGAAAGCCATTAGTAAAATTTTTCGGTTAATTTAAAATGTTTATCATTAACTATCTTCCCAGATATTCCTTTTGTCTTGACATGATTATTTTGTTGCTTTGCTTATAAGGTTTGYTTTTTTAGCAATAAAGAAATCTACTTGATTATGTGGAAAGAATGAATTTTAATGAAATTCAGAATTCCGAAATGAAAATKAAGAAAACAGTAGGAAAATTTGAGAATTAATGTGTAATGCTTSTTCAACTTCCAGTTGGCAACCAGAGCGCCAGGTGCCCTTCAATGAAGTCAGATTACCACCACCCCCTGATATCAAGAAAGAAATTGGTGAAGGAGATGAGGTGGAGGTGAGTGAATGCTCATGATCTCTCCTGGGCTGTCCATTAAATGATTGKCCATTCCAGTAGTKTTATGTGGTTGTAAGGGCAKTACCAAGCTGAAGGCTTAAAATGGAGCATGTCTCTACACATGGGTTTGTTAGAATTTCAGTGAAGCTGTGACATTTCAGTTTTCACACAGAGCTACCAGTGGAAATTTTTCAAAATCTTAAACTTAAAATAACTGAGAGGGTTTTAATTCTGACACAAAATCTAGGCAGTTTTCTTTTTTTGACCTGGAATGTAAAGTGTTGGAAATCTTTGATATGAAGATGTGATAAAGCTTCTCCAGTAACATGAGTTTTAACCCAGATGAAATGTCTGGTGCAGTCTGTAGGAAATTGGTTGAATTACACTTGTACAGAGAAAGAGTGTTAATTGGGAGTGATGTATGAAATCTAGAAATCAAAATGTGCACATTCTATTCTCTGTTCATTATGGTATCATTAGTGAATTTGTAATTAGTTTAAGTTCTGGGTTATTTTCTTTACTTGTCCTTAAAATCAACCTAATGAGTTTCCTTTCATGAGGATACCTCCATAGTTTTGGGCAACTAATTATGAAAAATTGCAGTATAGGTACTGGGTTTTTCTGTTCCTTTATTTGAACTACATTGCCTTTGTTAGAGGTTATATGTAAAGGGTTATTTTCTTCCTCCTTGCTATTGTAAAATTCATTTAGTCTGCATGCAAATGTCTTTGGCCTGTCAGAAGTGTATGAGGAATAAATGAAACTCAAAGATGAGAAAACTGGGTTTGAGAAGTCCTCTGTTCAATATCCGATCTTGCATTAACTTCTGCATTTGTTTAATAAGGAATATGTAGTCATGTGATGACGTGGTTCATTCCAGTATGTGCTTTCAGTGGTTCTTACTGTTTTGATTTTCAGGTTTATTCTAGGGCAAATGACCAAGAGCCTTGTGGCTGGTGGCTGGCAAAAGTTCGAATGATGAAAGGAGAGGTAAATTATTTTAAAACCTACTGATTTCATGCTTTCGTGTTAATTACAGTAAGTAGGAAGTTCTTTGCAATGAAAACCTCTGAATAAAGTACTACAAATACAAAAATATGACAAAAGAGAATTAGAAGTTGAGACCACYTTAGAAAGACCTTCACTGCATTGCACAGCAGAGGGTGGTGCCCTTAGAGCTGAGCGAGTGACTTCCATTATCAGCTGTTTATTGCTTGGAGAACTGAAGGCACGCACTAGGGCGGGACTCCTAACCAACCTTTGTGGGTTGAGCTTGGTGCTAAAAATGAAATAAAGCACCTCTGGTTAAAGCCTGTTTATACTCCATAAATTAAGCCTGCTGTAGCTGTTGCTGTATGTGGCTGTGGGTTGGTTTTTGTGTATGTGTTTTTACTGAGTGTGGTAGAAGGACACTGCTTGTTTTGCTTTTACGTATGTCAAGTTTTTATTTTACCATAATGAACGGTTGGTTGCAGCTGTTAAGTAACTTGCAGATTCAGACACTTGAGTGTATAGAGCTGTGGCAGTGTTTGACATGGTCTYATTAAAGCTTTTTTCTGTGAAATGACAGCAAGAGAATTAACTTGRTAGTGGGGAGAGTCCTGTGTTTTGATGGCTTCTGCTGTATCAGATTCCTAAAACCAAAGGAAACAGTATGGAGTAAAWACAACTATCCAATTGCTAATGTTTAAAAAAACTGTCAACAAATACCAGCCTCTGTTGAGCTCTATAAGGACAAGGTTGTAGTAAACACATRCCAAAGGGAGATTCTGTGTCTTGGCCCTTGTGAATGAACAGCTTGTTAAGAAAGAGTGACAAACTGATTTAAATGATAGTTTGTCACTTGTGGCTAATACCTTTTCTTAAATGTCACAGAAATTTGAAATTTTGCTTTCAGTTACCGTGCCGTGCTGCTTATTTTCAGAAAAAGTCGTAAAAATAAACTTGTAAATTCTGATTTTAATTTCAGTTTTATCCAATTTTAAATTTTCTAGTTCTTGCAGGAAAAGAAAGTTTTTCATCCTCAGTGTAAGATTGTCAAATCAGYTGTTTTAGGGAATTGTCCCTGCAAAGAACCTCACATGTGTTGGGTGGAAGCATAGGAGTACATTATTGGTAACTTAAATCTTCTTAGTTCTCTTGCCTTCCTAGATTTGCCAGTGTGTGTCAAAAAGATTGAGTTTTTATATTGAATTTGATCTTGATCTYACATGATTCACAGGTAGTTTGCCCATTGAATCAGTGGATTTGCCTTGTTTGTTTGTTTTAAAGTGGTGCAGAGTAGGTATTTCTGTGAAAAACTATTCTCTGTTGGGTATTTTTTAGAATTAGAGCTCCAGCAAACGTTTTGGATTTTGGAACTTGAACTGAATGAATGAAAGTGTTTGAAAGAGATGGGCATCAGAAAAATCAGTTCAATAGGCTGTTGTGGGGGACTGAGACTGTGCTGATTACTGTGCTCTGGCTTCAGTGAGGTAWCACAGGGGTGCTGAAATATGTCCAGGCTCATTTGTGTAGAAATGTATCATTATATCAACTTAGTATTATGCTTTTGTTTATGTATTTATATTTTGTGCTTCGTTGCTGATGCTGGTAATGTTACCATGTCTCTGTTGTTCCTTTCTGAAGTTAACCATTTTTAAAAAAAATTTCCACAGTTTTATGTCATTGAATACGCTGCTTGTGATGCCACTTATAATGAAATTGTCACTTAYGAACGACTCCGACCTGTGAATCAGAACAAAACTGTCAAAAAGAACACCTTCTTCAAGTGCACAGTGGATGTTCCTGAAGACCTGAGAGATGCGTGAGTAGCTCTGCACACTTCAAGAAGGCTTTTACTTACTGGAGAGGGGGAAAAAACGCACTTGGCTTCTATTTTAGCCGATGATTTGCAGGTCCATGAAGAACCTTTAGAGTGGTTATGGCTGCAGTAACTTGTTTAGAAATGACTGACTTAGGACCCCTGCTGAGCTTTGGGGTTGGGGACAGAAGGCAGRTTCTCAGATGGGAACTTTGGGTCTTGGTTTGTTGTCATAAATTAATGAAATGTTCTTGGGTCTGATCACGTTACTACATGTCAGTTTTGATGCAGCTTGTTGAAATAATAATCATTTTATCTCCTTAGGTGTGCTAATGAAAATGCACATAAAGATTTCAAGAAAGCTGTGGGAGCATGTCGAATTTTTTATCATGCGGAAACTGCTCAACTAATAATACTGGTAAATAATTGTTTCTTTGTAAATGGTACATGAATTTCCAGTATATTATTTATAGGAAGTATATAGCCAGTTTTGTGTGTGTGTGTGTGTGTGTGTAAGATGTTAAACTTACCAAGCTATGTAAATTGTGAAAGGTTTAATACCATATTTGTTTAATCTTTGGGGGTAAGGCCTCCAATGCATAGAACCTAAATTTAGGAGCAGCATTGAGTGTCATTGTTTGTATGGCTTTTGTCATTCTCAGCTGAGTTCCATTTCACTGAATTTAGCAGGTGGCTCWGAGCTAAATCATAGCTTCCCCTTCATGCTGTATTACACTGTACAGATTGACCCACAGCTGGGTTTCCACATGGAGAGCTGCACCAGTTCAGTGTAGTCATTAGGGAATTGTTCCCTTAGTTGCTTCTGTGGTGGATTTTCTACTACATAGGCTTGTCTCAGCTTTAGTTTTCTTCATAATTCTATTTACTTAATGTTATCCACTTGAACCTCACTCTGCAGGATTGTTTTGTCCTTGATTATTTCCTTTGCTCTCTTATCACACAGTGACTAGTATGTATATGGTAGAAAGGTATTTGTTTGGGCAACATCAAGGGAAAAGAGTTACTGTGTAATTCAGCAGCAAAGTCTTCTATATAAAACATGCTGTGAGTGAGAACAAATTGTTGTTGGTGCTGAATGTCTCATCCTTTGTTTTGAGGAAGAACAACGTCCATGTTAGTTCTGGAAACTGAGATCATGTTTATGACACARTTCCAATAGGTTCCTGATTTATCCTTTAAACGTGTATTTGCTTGCAAAGCCAAACTTAGGTTCCTCTCTCTTCTGTAGTCTGCCAGTGAAGCAACAGTGAAGCGAGTGAACATCCTCAGTGACATGCACCTGCGCAGCATTCGCACCAAACTCATGCTGATGTCGAGAAAYGAGGAAGCTACAAAACACTTGGAGGTAAAGCCACAGCTTGTGGCTCTTGTTGCTTGACACCGAGCTCAGAGAAGTGCATTACAGTGAGTGCATGTGGATGAGTCTTCCTTTGTTTTCCCCTCAGTGCACAAAGCAGCTTGCTGCAGCATTTCATGARGAGTTTGTAGTCAGAGAAGATTTAATGGGACTTGCTATAGGAACACATGGCAGTAACATACAACAAGCCAGAAAGGTYCCAGGAGTTACAACTATTGAACTTGAGGAGGATACCGGTACTTTCAGAATCTATGGAGAGGTAAGGGAGACACTTCGTATGAATCCTTGGAGCATTTCACTTTATATCTGCTTTTAGAGTGGTGAGAGCTGTACCCAGAATKAAAACAGAAAAGACCTGAATTTTTGTCCGAGTGTCTTTGTGTGTGTTGACACTATGGGAGATTCTACTGCATTTATTTGAAATACAACCCTTTGTTGTAGTGGAGACCTCCATAAGGTGTGTCCTGTCCKAATCACTCTCTGTGCTGATGCATAAGTTCTGTAACTGCACTGTRTATCTCAGGTCAACCTGACAGAAGGATCATTTTCTGCTATTTTACTTGGTCATGGGYTTGTTTTAGGTTCTTCTCTCCTTCGGAACCTTATTAGTTCTTCTCTCCCCCTCCTCTGTTTTTCATATGTGTTCTGCTGTGTGGTGTCTGCATCTCTGACCTAGCCAGGTGTGTTAAACCTGTATCTTCTGCATCTAACCCTTAGATTTTGGCATTTTAATGCTGACTTTGGCAAAATAATGGTTTGCTCCAAGTTAATTCCGTTTGTGTGACTCTTCTGAATCTTCCAACTGCCTTGAAATGTAGCTGGTCTTTGGGCCAAAACARTGATCCATTCAAGAAGCAGAAGGCTAGTGACAAAATGCCACTGTCACCAGGGCCCTGTCAGAACATATTTTGAGAGGGTTTATCCCATGTTACCAGCTCTACAGGTGCCACTGAGTCTCTGATGCTAACACTTCTGGAAATCTGTGGTTGTCTCCTGTTCCAGGAATCTGAGGTCTTGAATTCTGCTCCATCTGTATCAGGAGTGGAACCTGGTTGTGATCCAAGGGTCAGATGAAGTTGATCCTGTAGAGAGGAGGTTAAATTTCTGTACTTTCCAGTATCTCTGAAATTCTGTGTCCTTTTTTTGGAKACCTTAAATGCTTTCAGGGTGGCAGCAGATCTTGATTTCCTACTGCCAGTAAATTGCATCTCAGTTCCTGAGGGAGAATCGGTCAGGTTCAAATGTAGTGGAATGTCCAGTGTATTCCAGTTTTGATCTCTTTCATGTGAAAGATGTGATGGTGGAACTTGTGGAAAGGTTATGACTGTCACCAGCCTCTTACAGAGGTGCACAGCAGTGATTATAAATACCAGATGCCCCCTAAATGAAAATGCCTTTAGACACATCCAGCCTTGTCCTTCATGGAAGTGATAAGTGCTTCTAAAAATGCTAGGCAGCTTAACTATTCCACATGATAAGGGGTTCAGCATCTGGCTACACTTGCCTATTCTTTTTACCTCTTTTCAGCTGCAGTGGGCAGTGTGCCAGGCCCTAATGGCTGAATGCACAGGCAGACAATTTCAGGCTGAGACGTGTGGGAGTAGTGAACCAGTGTTGTTGACATAGCAGTCGCGGTCTGAGGGTTTCCCATAGCTGATGTTTTGCATACAAATAAAAAGTTCMCTTGCTCAGGGCCAGACTCTTTGAGGGAAAAAACATGAAGATAAATTTTAAAGCTGTGTGGAAACTGTATGGCATRCTGTTTATACTTTTATCCCTGTCTGGTCAAGTCTGTTTTGGTTTCAAGACCCTTTCCTTGTTGCCTGAACTTTTGATTGTGTTGCTGGTACAGAAGACAGGCCTGTGAACTTCAGAGCTTGGACAGTGTAGCTTGGACTAGGCAAGGAAACTTGGGCTTCCCGGAGATGGAGAGCCATGTCAGAAATAGAAAAGTTCCTCTTAGACCTTCATTACTGTCAGCGTGGAATTGCAGTYAATTCTTGTGCAATTCTAACACTGGTAGGTATAATGCTGAGTTTAGAAAAACACCCTGCATTTAATTTTTCTATTAAAGACTCTTGGTAGCATGGACATGTCTTGATTGTACGGGCTGTGGTCTGAAGTAACGAGCATTCACTGGATGTGTAGGCTGTAATTCACAGTTAACAAAGGTAGTTGCTAGTAACTGGAATCCTTTGAGGTCTTTAATCCATGTTCCTCTACAAGGAACTSAGAACACATTGTCTGAGTCAGCTTTATGTGCTCACTCATGTTGGGGTGTGAATGAGCTACACGGGTTGTACTCACGCAAAAATCCYGAGTGCTCGTGACAAGTGTAGAGAGGCTTACGGGTGCACTGGAGAGCCCCAGCTCTGGCAGCTGTATATCTTCTTATCTTGACTCTGCTTCTCTAAATGTATTCACTGTTCCTTCACCTTTTTTTGGGTATCAATAGATAAACATACCTGAGGCAGGAAGTCTGGTTAATTGGGTCTATTTGTAGAATTCATTTCGGATGAAAAATTGCTAATGTGTGTTAAGTTTGTATCATTTGAGCACTTTCCCTGAAAATGCAGCATAACCTCTGCTCCTCACAGTGGCTTCCTGTTCATCTGTTTCTTGTTCTTTCTTGATCACTGCTTTCATTATCTTGAAATCCAATTTGTCCATGTTTCTTTTGCTATCATTCTGACCTCTGCTAGAAGTAGAGGTTTATACATTTCCTTCTAGGATTTGCCTGATTTGATTAAAAGGTGCAGGAGCTGGTGGTACTCTTATTTCATGTGTGGCCTAAAAATGACAGATGAAAGGGCTGAGGCATTAGTGTAAAATGGAAATTGTGCTCAGAAGCTGTTACTGACTAGATGCTGATATTCCTTCYTTAGTTCTACATTTCTGCTGTTGCTGATGTGAAGCGTTGTTTCTTGTTTCAGTGTCTCTGTACCCTCAAATAACTCAGCTGATTTCTGTAATTTAAAAACTGTAAGAAAGCTGTAAGAGAGCATTTACAGGAGTTCTCCCCAGTAACCAGAGCCACTGTCCTATCTTGGAAAGCATTGTAGATGAATTGTGGCCAGAAACCAGCATTCTGGAAAGAGAGTGCCCTGGTTGTACATCACTTGCAGTGTTTGCTCAAAGCCCCAYCCAACCTGGCCTTTGAACACTTTGAGGGATGGGGCATCCATTTTKATACCTCAAAACATCTTGAAATAASATGAAAAAAATGTTCTATTCACTACTGATGCTTTGCTTTTCTACTGAATTTTGTCTCTGGGCATTTTACTCAATTATTCCTTTATCATTTAGTTCAAAACTATATTAATTTTGTCTCTATTCTTCTCTTTTTGAAAATAAGTTTGTTTGGAAGACTTGCAGCTGTTGCTACAAGGTTTTGTTTTTAACATGCTATATTCACAAATAAATTCCATTTTTTTAAATTCATTTCCAGACTGCTGATGCAGTAAAAAAGGCCAGAAGTTACTTGGAATTTGTGGAGGAYTTTATTCAAGTTCCCAGAAATCTTGTTGGTATGTAATACTGCTAAAACTTGAAAAGTTGGGGAAAGGGAGCCTAATCAGCACAACTTTGTGAAGAGGATTTAGGTGCCAGTACAATATTTGATTTCTTCACTTAGTAGAAAGTGATTAATTTTTTAAAACTCTATGTATCAGAGAATTATTATGAAGTTGGATATACTGTTGCTGCATAATACTTTGTCAGGATTTTAACACTTAAACTGACTTGATTATGGACTTGTACCATATAACTTAGTGGTAATACTTGAAGTCCATATTCTGGTGAAAAATACRCTTTACTAAATTGACTGCTTAAAAGTGCTGAAACAAAATTTAATCTGGAAATACTCCAGCTGAGTTAAAAGAATGACATGAGACAGTTCTCTTGTTACTGCTCGCTCCTGGGCTGAGGTGTGTCAGAGGTGGTGGTTGGATGCTGGTGAGCTCCTGTATAAATCAGCAGTGCTCATAGGTCTCATYCTCGGTCTCAAAATAGACATTTTTCCATGTTTATGAAGGTGTAGTATAGTCTCTTAGGTTCTGTATTAAAAGCCACCTAACAGTGCATGTTCCACTGCAAGACACAAACATGTCTTCCCCTAGTCCAGTTTTTACTGGGAACTTTTTTCCTCTCCCCTCATTTTACTTTATCCTGCCTTTTACTCAAGTCTGGCAGCTCCCTGCTCTGCATGCCCAGCTTGTGGGCAGTGTGGGCATGGAGGAGTTAGAGTTGCAGGTGTTGTACCTGATTGAACAGCTTGGATTAGCCAGAGAAGAAATTAAAATSTGGGCTTTAACTTCCTGTGGTTTGGGGATTGCAGACTGCATATTAGAAATGACATAATTTAAATAATTCATTTGCAAGATCTTAAAACTTAGACTTTCAAGGTTTTAGAACTTGTCTAGATTAAGGTGTAATGGGGTTTCATTTGTTCATTTGGGTGTTGTATTCTTTTAATAGGTCTTGTGCAAATTGTGTATTTGATGCAAATTGTCTCATCTACCTAATGTTAAAGCTTACATTAACATTCAACAAATTAATCACTAGTTTGTAGATGAACACATTTTTTTTCTGCAATCATATTCAATAAATCTAATTAGTCCAGGGAATTTTGCTAAACCTGATGTTCTACAACTTGAGTTTTGGGGAGCTTTTGGAGAACATTGATTAATGTGAACATACCCCACATAAGAATCAGGGCAGAAGTCACAGCAGTGTGTTTAACTGAAAATGCTGCTGCTAAACAATTACAGTGCCCGTTTCTGATGAWGGCAAGTGTGGGCACACAGGTAAGCAGACAGACACTTGGCTACAGTTGAAGAAACACAGCTTAACAGAAGTGTAGTGCTCATCAGTGACCCCAGTACAGAAAGACAAAMCCCCAAACCTGCTGAGCTGTTGGAATGGTTGAGAAAGGGAAACAAATTTTTAGTACTTTTTACATGTTACTTTGTATCATGTTATTTGCTGTAAAGAGCATTCCTTATGGAGTGCTCTGTCACACAGTTCTGGCTTTTAGCCTTCAAGTTACTCTGCYTTCCTTTGCTCATAATTTAAATATTGTTAAATGCCTGATATCTAGCTGGATRAAGAAATGTTTCCCACAAAACCTTAGTCTGAGAGCTAAAATCTTAGTGAGGGAGCCAAGGAGTCATTGTTTTTGAGATTTAAATATACAATTTCTGAAGAACCTTTTGGTTTAGATCCTGTGCATGATCTCAAAATAGGTATTTTAAAGGTAATATGGAAAGCATTGGTCATGCACAAATATGTTGTAAAGGCAAAATTAATCTTTAGGAAACAACTATGTATTATTTTACTTAYGCCATTTTACTTTTGGTTTAGTTCTATTAGAAGCTTGTGTGCAGTGGTGTTTTTCATCACTCCTTGTTACTCTGTTGCAGATACAAAGAGAGTTTAATTTTGGAAATTTTCACCTGTTTTCTCTGACATGGTGTGGGGTATTCTTTAGGGATTTTTATGCATAAGATATCTGTAAAYATATTAAAATACTTTGCACACCGGTGCAAAATTAATCATTCTTGCCCTCTAAAGGAAAAGTTATTGGAAAAAACGGAAAAGTGATTCAGGAGATTGTAGACAAGTCTGGAGTCGTCAGGGTGAGAATTGAAGGAGACAATGAAAATAAGCTGCCCCGTGAAGACGTAAGTACTCTTTTTCCTGCTGTGACTAGGTTTTTATTTTCCAACCCAATTTTATTTCAAAATGTGTGGATATAGTGAGCATTATTTTTAAACTGACATCTTGCAGTAGATTTTATATGAGTAGTTAATTGAAGCAAGATTTTTTGCTGCTGAAGTAAGACTTTTTTTTTTTTACTTTCTCCTGTATGTAGTTTGGCTACATAGCTAATTTGGGATTGATAATGTTAATAGTATCCACACATCTTAAATAGATAAGAACAAAAGGTAAAATCCTATAAAGATGCTYGWTCTTGCGAAGTTTGCTTTAGGAACYACCAGGCACTTCTTGGTTAACTCTGGATACTTCTACACACCTGCTGTGATAAACACACACAGCATGTATTGCATGGGGGAAGATAAACACAGGATGTCAGCTTACCTCAGCTCCAGARCAGGTTGTTGGGAAAGCTGGACAGTCTGAAGCCCCTGCTGTCACCCCAGCCTGAGCTATTTCTAGTGTGTCTTTRCAGCCTAAGGCTCAGTTACTGCCTTTGTTCAGCTCCCTTTTGTAATTTAAAACAGATCTCTTTATATAATTTAAACAGAAAGCATTATTTCAGTGATAATGTTCTTCCTGATAAAAAGCTTTGATGCTGTGTTTCTGTAGGGAATGGTACCATTTGTATTTGTGGGTACTAAAGAAAGCATCGGGAACGTCCAAGTTCTGTTGGAATATCACATCGCATATCTAAAGGTGAGTGTATTTTGGGGGGAACAATCTGTAGAGGAAACTTGGGTTGAAGTAAGAGAATTTTTGAGCAACAGCTTTGGTGGGATTTGCAGTTGATAAACTGTTCCTCTGTATATCAGGATTGAAAGCTTGGTGCTTTGAGCCCACCCCTTGCCCATGGGTATCGTGGGGCTGTAAATACCTTGTCATGGTTACTTAGTGCTGTTGGGGTGGAAAGAATCAGACTGTAAAGAGCAGTGGTTTAAGKGGCATTTGGGAACTAACACACAATTTTTTTGTCTGTGTTCTGCTGTTCTCAGGTTAGTGCTCTGTTGGGGTAGAATGGGATTTCTAATAGTAACACTCTAGTATTAGAAGGATTTTCTGTTTGGATTGGTTTGCTTTGTGGTGTTAACAGAGAGAATGAATTTGAATTGTGATCTCTTGTCAGTTTGCTTTTTTTCCTATATTGTACTGAATTTTGCTGAATTGTACTTAAGAAAGGTAGTAGCAATCTTAAAGCCAAGCTTTCTGTATTGTGGTGAAAGAGAAAGTTTATAGATCTCTTCCAAAACTTGGAGATAACAAAATTCAAGATGAGCTATTTGTAGTCAYCTTCAAGGTGGCATTAACTCCTATAGGAATGTTTGTTCTCAAGATGCTTGGGTGGGCCATGATGATTTGTGAATGACACTTATCAGCAATGTTTTCAATGTTTTCTGTTTCATTTTATGTAGGAGGTAGAACAGCTAAGACTGGAAAGGCTCCAAATTGATGAACAATTGCGCCAGATCGGGATGGGCTTCAGGCCTTCCTCTACTCGAGTCCCTGAGAAGGAGAAGGGTTACACCACTGACGAGAGCACCCTGTCCTCAGTGCAAGGCTCCAGATCCTACAGCGGGCGGGGCAGAGGCCGAAGGGGCCCCAATTACACATCTGGCTATGGTGAGTGCTCTTAAGAGAGTCCTCAGCATTCCTTTGAACCAAAAACTGTCTCTGGATTTCTTTGTGTTCAGCATACTTGAGTGAAGATAGGGTTGGAAATTCAGAATTGCCATTTTATTTGTACATAGCTCAAGATACCTCTATTTGCAGTCTTGAAGTTTTAAAACTGAAAAAATTAACAAAACAAGCCCTGGGCACATATTGTCCTTCAGTGTTAGTAGATAACATCATAGAAGCTGGGAAGGARCTAGACATGCTTTTCAGGAGACACAAATTGAAAAAAACCTCTGCAATTAGCATTATGTATTTGGATTGAGGAGAAAAGTTGCTTGTCTGTGGTCATAGCCATCTTAGCAGTGTATTTCTGAAAAGTGAACCAAAATTATTTTAAGTGGAGACAGCAYAAAATCCTGTGAGTTTTTAAATTCAGTCAGGAGCTAACTGGATTTGTTTTAAGGTGTAGTGAGGTATTCTGATAAATTTCTGAATTGAAAAGCATTGTTCAGTTCCTGACAGGTGTGCACATCCCCAGCTCATCCAGCAGCAGCTCCCCAAATGGAGACACTGCATTTTGATACAGACRTGTTTCACAAAGAAGGACAATGTTATTTATTCTATGCAGTAATTTACTGTGGATATCTGCATGTAGCTCATTTCTGTTAAAAGACCTTTTGGGTTTTACAGTCTGCCGTGGCTCTAGCTTCCTGGGATCATGCCATGTGTTAGTCATGTTGATTCTGATGATGGTGTTTGCAACTTCATTTTTTATTGTTTTCCAGTGAACTGACTAAACTGGAAGGAAACTTGTTCACTTTGCTTATATGCACACACTGTGATTTGGAAATTTTTCTTTTTCCTCACAAAATGGCAGGGATCACATTGGTGCCATAAGGGTCTAAAACTTTATCTTCCAGGCTGGTTAGCAGGGGGAGTCCCTGGATGCCCAAAAGGCATAGTMGGTGTTGGGTTTTCAGGTAGTAAAAAGCTGTGGGTTTGGGTAGCTCAGAGATGGCCTGCTATTACAGATGCTGTTAAATATAAACAGTGAAATTGTTCAAGCAGCATTACAGCATCCAGAAGAGGTTGCTTAGCAACAGCCATTGGCTATAAGGTGCAAAGTTGTCCTTGGGAATTTCAGAGAAGTTGCCTAGAAACTGCACCATACGCCTGCAGTGTGTAGACAAAGAGAGGAAACACTGCTTAATCCTTGGTTTATCTGTGTACTGAAATTACAGATTAAGTGATCATTCAGCCCTTATTTCACATGTTAGTACAAACAGACTGATAATCTTATTTTGGTAACTTCTGCTCTGTATTTTATGTGTGCATATATTTTTATAAATATATAAATACAAAAATATATCTATGATTATATACTTGTGTGTGTATTMATATTTTTATATATMTATTTATGTCTTTTATATTTTTTTWAAATRACATACATGTATTCCAGCCAGTGTGGTTGGTTATATTTCTGTGAGGATATGAAACCAGAATATAATCCAAAAATTTTATTGATTTCCAACTTTCTTTTCCTTCTCATACAAGGTACAAACTCTGAGCTCTCTAATCCCTCTGAAACAGAATCTGAGAGAAAAGATGAACTTAGTGACTGGTCCTTGGCAGGAGAAGATGACCGAGAGAGCAGGCACCAGCGTGACAACAGACGACGTCCTGGGGGTCGAGGACGTAGCATGTCTGGAGGTCGTGGGCGCGGGGGACCTCGTGGTGGAAAGTCATCCATTAGCTCTGGTACTGTGTTCCAGAGGGGTTTTGAATTGAGGTTTTCTTCCTGGCCATTTCTCCTACTTTTTTTTTAATACTCTATTCTTACATTATGAACTTAATACCCTTGGGATTTCAGTGCAGYTGTGTGATAGTTGTATCATAACACTGTGGTTTAGATTTTTGATTGTTTTCTGTTCAGAGTGATCTTAATTTCCTTCCTCTACTTCTCACACATAATATTGTTATTAGCRAAGTTGATAAATCTTGGGCATGTTGCCTATGGCTGCCTTCTGAGTTAAACTTATGTTTAGATACAGAATGAGAGAAGAAATCATTGATTGCGAGTTAGGTTTTATCAGAATCTGTGTTAACATTAACACTGTAACAGTGTCAGAAGTACCATCAGAAAGATGTGTTTTATATATTTAACAGTTTTGAGTAAATGTTACCTGGGAGATCTTTGTGGTGAAACAGTGCAAGTGYCTGTTGTGGTGCCCCAGAATTGTTACTGTTGGTTTAGACTCAGGATCCAGTTTGAAATCAAGTAGTGCAGGTCTGTGTGTTACACCTTGGCTTAAGGTTGCTTTATATTTCAAAACTTTCCACCAGGGCTGTAATCAGTCTGAAAATGAAGGTACCTATCACTACAGTATCTTAGATGGACATTTTCTGTTTATTTAGTKCTTAAAGACCCGGACAGCAACCCTTACAGCTTGCTGGACAACACGGAGTCAGACCAGACTGTGGACACYGATGCCAGCGAGTCCCACCACAGCAGCAACCGCCGCAGGAGGTCACGCCGACGAAGGACTGATGAAGATGCTGTTCTTATGGATGGAATGACAGAGTCTGATACAGCTTCTGTTAATGAGAATGGTTTAGGTATGTAAATGGTTGGATGGTAGTCCCAGAGCAAGCTAAGAAAATAATGTGTTGTCCCTGTAAGTGTAGTGAAGCCCTTGTTTGTTTTTGTAAGTGATGAATCGTTGTTCTGTTCAAGGTTGCTGTCTGATTAAAGAAAGACTTTCTCCGTGGCTGTGCCATGGAGTCTTCTGTTTACTGAGCTCCACTAGCCTTTTCATGTGCCTTTTTTGTAAAAACTGTCTGATGGAGACACCAAAGACTTGACTTGTTGTTTCCTATTGGTACTGCTGCTTTGATAGAAACAGTACTGTCGGATCAACGTTCTGTTTTGTCCTTGGTAACCTCAGTCTGGGTGTGGGAAAGCTCCTTAAGTAGCTGTTAATTTGTTTCTACCAGCTTCTACTTAAGAACTTTCCCTCAGTAAATTCTCTCGATACTCACTGGGACAAGAATACAGTCTGTTGCTTAATGTAGAAAAGAAATCTGGGTTATGTTGCTAAAATTTGACATATGGTTACTTAATAAATGAAATCTGAGGTCATTAAGCATGTGCCTTAATGTTTTAATGAACCAAGAACAAAAAGTAAAATCTAGCTTTTGTGTTACTGTGTATGCTTTCAGTATAAAATTTTCTTCTAGCTTTTCTGTCTTTAGTCTGTCTTTAACAGAAGCAATTTTAAATGCCCCATTCTGAAACTGCTGAAGAATTTATTTATTTTATGATCAGAAATAGTTCATTATAAACTTTGCAATTGCAGATGATAGTGACAAAAAACCCCAGCGACGCAATCGTAGCCGCAGGCGTCGCTTCAGGGGTCAGGCAGAAGATAGACAGCCAGGTAATTCGAGTGGAGCTGTGGGTAATCTCAGGTCAAAAGCATGAGAGAATGTTGTGTCTGCTGTTTTACATAGAGCTGCATAATATCAAAAGGTTACTCAATAACTAATAAGACTACTAGATAAAGATAAAAGACATTTCTTCTACTAGGAGAACTTCTAAAATCTGTCTAATGAAACTAATTGATGTCTAACTTTTTGCTTGGACATACGAGTTAYGCTTCTGATCCAGTTCTCACTGAAGTCAATGGCCAAAGCGCTGTTGAGTTCTGTGGTCCGGGATCATGACAAACATGAAGGTTCATGGTCTGCACTCGCTGCATCTGTGCGCTTGCACTGACTGGGACACAACCTTTTCAGCACTGGCTGAGCAGCAGTGTTGGAGGGGCAGGATGTGGATCCTGGCAGAGCTCARGGAGGGAACTCGCGTGGGGTTTGCCAGCCCCACACCTGCATCACACTGCTGCTCTCAGTCCTTGGCTGTCGGGAATAGTTTAAGTCATCTGCAAATTGAGGGTGGGAAGGAGGAGGAATTTAAGTGAAATTGCATGTTTCCAATTTTTTGTTGTTGTGGCTTGTTGCATTTCTTTTGTGTGTACTAACACTTGAAATGTTAAAGGTGAACTGGCTAATTATCAATACCCTGTGTAGAAAATGCTTGTACATACACGGCRCAGGGTAGTAACAGAAGGTCTTCTAGATTGACAGGTTCAAAATTTCACCCATATGTGTCTTCCTTGTATCTGGTGCTCATACAACATTTGATTAAGAAGAAAAAAATTGTTTATTATGTTAACTAAAACTTGGGGGAAGGAAAAAAATCAAATACCCCACTCTCCTAATACTCAAACCCACACATTTCTTCTCAGCATTCCACTTTTGTAGCAGTGATACAGATCTGTAAAGGGGCAGAAAGAGTTAAAATGATTTCAGGTACACAACTGTTAGTCATTTCTAGAAAACCATGGGAATTCTTTCTAATCTTAAGTATTCTAAGAACGTAACAACATTTCCCAAACAAGATTTCTCTGACATCTTTAAATGCTGTAATAATTTAAAGTCTTCATAAATACCTAATAAGTGTAATTATGACACAATYAATTCTTCCCTTCTTCCCCTCAATACTACCTACTGTACTTCAGTTATTTAGTTGTATAATTTGATTTACATTTATGTTATGGGTCCTTAYACATAGAGGAAGATTAAGAATGCACTGTGTGCACAAAACAGGTTTCCTATTTGCTGATAYTAGAGGAATCGGGTACAGAACCTCATTTTAAAGAAAATGTACTTGCACAAAAACTCCCTTGGCCTTCAAAGTTCTGGAAAGATTCARGTGTAAGAAGTCCAGTTACTGTTGCAGAAAATTAATCTGTTGTAGTTCCCAGTCCGATTTGGAATTTCATGCAGTCATTCCTAAATCCAGAAAAAKAGCTCACCTAAATGCCTGATCCACTAAATACAAATGACTGTACAGGTCCATAGGTAATGCTTGCCAACCCTAATGTGCTGTAGCTCATCAGAGATACAAGTGTATATTTAAAGTTGCAAAGCTCTGTATTCTAAAGATAGAAGGGAGTCTTGGTGTGGTTGCAAGAGGGCAGGATCAGACCAAACCAGGCTACCGAACATGTGCTGAGGTGGTAAGGACAGAGCAGAGAGGCCCTGGCCAGCCCCAGTCAGTGCAGCTGACCCAGCACAGACACGGCTGTGCTGCCCCTGAGCTGGGCTGGCCCACACAGCACCGGCCATGTGCACACACCCCACAACAGCCACACCTGTGCCAGGGCACAGTGCTGGTGGCACGGTGCTGGTGGCACGGTGCTGGTGGCACAGTGCTGGTGGCACTCCCAGTACCTCACGGAGGGCAAGTTCCCCCGCCAGTCGCTTCATGACGTAACAGACATTTTGATGCTGCATCATCGTAAGTGATCCCGTGCTCTGACCCACCRCAGCTCTGGGCACCACTGAACTGCCTTTCATTTCATTAGTGTGAAATTCTTCACTACTCAAGCTAATAAAGCCCCAGTGAAACAGTCTGTTGGGCAAAGAGCCTGTAGCCTAATCTCTTCAAACCTAGTACAGAAARCCCTTCTCCAATAAAATTTGCAATTGGACCAAAATTTCCATTTTATTAAGAGTCCACATTCAGATCATTATCTTACCACCCATTTCAGTGAAAATTGTTTTTAACAACAGACACAAATTGATCCTTGCTGTGTGGTTGATAACCTGTAAGTGTGAAGGCCTTTTGTGAGATGTCTCCCAGTTAGAGCATAACTTGTGCAGAAAAGACATGAAGGTTCATGCTGAATTGACTGCTGATGTGAGCATCACTGTGATTTTTTTCCTTGAACAGTAACAGTAGCTGATTATATATCACGAGCTGAATCTCAAAGTAGACAGAGAAACCCTCCAAAGGAGACAGTAGCCAAAACCAAGAAAGAAACGGTAAGATTTTTTTAATGTGCATTTCCTTTTTTTTCTCCTCCCTTGCAGCAGTAAAGGAATGAAGGCTTCAGTTAGCTTGCCTCATTTGACTACAATGCATTTGAGTTCAAGAATAGATCATTRAAAGCAAAACGAGCCCAGAGTAAGCAGAACTGACAATGACTTGTAGACTGTTATTGCAGATTTTAGGTCTTAATTTTAAAAAATGAAGTCTGTACACATTTTGAAATACTACACTTAGTTAAGCTGCATTATGTAATAACATATGAAAATTCCCCTGGTAAGTCTTGAGAAGTAATCTTCTAAACATTTTAGGGGTAGAGGATACTATGTGGCATTTTAGTGACTTGTATAAACTACTTAAGAACAAATTAATTTTACAAAGATTGTACATTTTTCATCCTTTCTCCCAAAAGTATCAGAGTGGCCTTGCATTATCCTGAAAAATAATCAGAACTGAATAAAGCAGTATTTTTTYGCTTTTAAAGTGACTGTATATTGCCACGTTATGTCTGACTTCAGCTAAGTAAGAAAGAGCAATTAACAAAATGTCATCTTGCTATAGACTTCAAAAGCATTGTAAAACTCAGTTTTTCAGTGAACTCCTTCAAGRGCTTAGACAAATTGAAATTGAAATAAATGAGCATTCTGGGTGTGCTGGGGGTGTGCAGTCCTGGGGTAACGTTGGCATGGTTTCCTCCAAGTGGCTGATAGAGAAATATCCCAAAATGACAAGGTAAGTACTCAGATGCTCTGAATGACAGAATACAGGCACGGACAAACAAGAGGTGTTTTCTTTTGCAAAGCTGCAGTGTGAGCCAGAGGGAAGTTTAGATTACACTCTATATTGGTACTGAATTTTTAATGTTCCCTTGTTCTTGTTTTTGCAAGGCAAAAGATGCGATTGACGAAAACAGCCCTTCTGAAAAGGCAGTGAATGGTCCTGCCACCACCTCTGGGGATGAGCCTTCTAAACTACAGCACAGCCCTGATGAAAAGAAAGTCACTGTTCAGGAGGATGGAAATAATCAGGAAGAAGCAGTGCTGAATGGTGTTTCATAAACTGAAGTTCCTAGTTTACAGTTCTTTTACATTACATTTAAAATAGTGCTTGTATAAGCTTGCCAAAGATAGAATACGGATCGCCAGTCTTGACACCGCACTTTCAGTTCCTCCATTTTGGAATACAGAAAGGGGAGGGATCCTGGAGAAATCATATGTTAAACATACTTTGACACCTACTGTGTTATAAATATATCATCAGATGTGCCTTGAGATAGTATATGTAACATTTAAATAAACAAAATTGCTGGCTATAGGAAATGTTATTTTGTTTTCAAAATACGGCAAAGATGTGAGGGGGATCCCTAACATAATACTCTTTATGAAAGCATTAGCTGCTTTTGTTACATTTTTAATAATATGCAACCACTTCTTCACCTGAGGAATACTAGAAAGAAATGCAGTCTAAAATATTTTGCACTGAAATGTAATTTCTCCATTAGTTTAGTCTGGAAACTGGTCTGTTTTAATACATGTTTTTTAAATGCTGTATGTAGAGGAAAAATCTGCAGACCACTGGAATACATTTGTTAAATTCTCATAATCTGCAGGGATACTGGGTGACATTGGCAGTGACTGTTCTACATTGAGGCTTTGTTTGGTTTATTTATTAAACTGTACAGTATTTAAAAATCAAACATAGCTTTAGTTAACACTAAGCTGAATTAGTCATGTCCATTAAGACATAACCTGAACTACTGAAAAGATCAATTTCCAGAAAGTTTATTCTGTATAAACTACATATGTTAGTCCTTAGTAGAGTATTTTTATTTTTGTTTTGGTTGTTTGATGTGCAATATGTTTTTTTTGTATGCTGGTAGTAAAAGAAAATAAACTTTGATCTTCCATCTGTTGACTGTTTCTATCAAATTAAATTACTATTGACTTTAAGGTTTTCAAGCTGTTAACTAACAATGAAAACTTACTTGTGAGGCAGCTTGAGCCTTTAACTCTTTCRTAAGAGTTTCTAACATGCTGATCTTCCTTTCATTAAGGTGATGATGTCAAACACCAGTTAACAAGTCAAAAACCAGACTCCTTATCTTGGAGAATTGCATAACCTGACTAACATATATAGGAATTAATGCAGATGTYGTTTTTGATAAGTTAAAGCATGACACAACTCCCATCTTTCCAGGCAGGTGAGCCAGAGCAACAAAGCACAAAACAGGTGTGGAAAAGTACCTCAGCTGATGGGGCAGGCACARGAGTGAAGAAAATTTTAAAAACAGGGAAAGAAAAAACAGCTGTGTTTGAGAAGAGTATTTGGCTGGGAAATACTGAAGTACAGAAATRTTCTGCATATGGCATGGAATGTTGCAGACTCCAGAACTGTGCATGGTGGTGTTCCAGCTGTCCTTTATCCTACTTCAAACTCTGCAGCAAAGCAAAATTACTGCTGTGCTGGGGAGGTTGTAAATATTACCTATTTGATCTTCTCTCCTGAAGGCAGAGAACTCTTACCTACCGTTGTTAAACAGCCCAGGACTTGCCCACAGCAGGCAGCATTCACAGGATCAGATGCTTCCAGCAGCACTCTCAAGTCCAGGTTCTGGAATGAAAGCTCTGAATCCCACTGTGTTTATGACCAGTGGGTATTAACTCCCACAGCTGCTGGGCAATGTTTTACCACAGTGGCAGAAACATTGGGAAGACTCTTGGTGTATGACAGAGCTCCCTGCCCCCAGCTGGGATCCTCAGCTGCTGGGGTGTGAGAAGCTTCATGGAGCACAACTCCAGCTCAGATAGCCTCAGTGATTTATGASGAGTTCCTGTTTCCTAATCCCTATAAATGCTAACCACACTAAGTGAGCTCTGGCTTTGTAGTGGACAATAATGTATAAAACTACAGGACTTCTGTTACAAATATGGTGTTTATTAAAAGCTATTAAAATCCATCCAAAACTAAGGTTACYAAAAAAATCTGGGACATTCCAGATCCATCAGTAACACCTAACCAACCTTGTTTTTCACAAGGCAAAGACAAGGGAGTACATTATTTCCTCCACTTTATTTCTCCAGGCAGAGACAACYACACATCTATTCCAGTTCCTCCTGTCCAATAAATCCTCTTGGTTTTTCCATCCCCTGCCCAAAACAGTTCACTGTGCTAATTTTAGCAGATGGAAGAGCAGCAGCGTGAACTTTAAACAAGGCCAGTTCAACAGAAATTAGGTAACAGCATGTGAGTGCACCTGYGCCTGGTAACACACTGGCCACACAAAGTTATTGCTCTCAAGCACTGAAAATATTTCTGAGTGGCAGATTTTGCTGTTTAATAAAGAACAGCTAAGAAAAAATCTTTAAGCCTCACCCCCTCGCATATTTTCCCAAAAAAAAGTGACTAAGTGGGGAGGGAAGTACCTCCCTGGATTTGTATTTCCAGCTTCATTTATATTAAGTCAAAGACTGACATTAGAACTTTTCTTAAGCCATTTATCAAAAATAATCATTTGCAGTTACAAACCCTCTGAATGAGAGATTTTCTTTCTCATTCATTTCTTAGCTTGGTCTTCCAGTAGATCCTTAGCTTCATTGATTTTTGCTGCTACATATGGAGACCCACCTAGAAGAAAGAAAACCTCAAGTCAGATGAAAAAAATCCAACATTTATCTTCTGTGTTGATAATGCCACAGAACACCGGAAAAAAGGAGCATGGTCTGAGGTTCTGCCAGTTAAAGAACAAACTGGTTATGACTGAAGGGATCTAAGTTCACTCACAGTCACTCCAGGAACTCAGTGTCAGGCCACTCATACCTGTTAGGCTGCTTTTAGTTTACTGGAGGGTTTTTTTTCCCTCCAGTTTTATCAGTCATAAGTGAATTGGTCACCATTGACTTAGCACAGGCTGTGGTGGATASAGAAGCACTGAACTAACAGGTCTGCAGGTAACTCTGCCCAGCACAGACTACTGCTGTACCAAAGGACCAGTTCAGTTTTCAAACATGGCACATGAACTTAGGGAGCCTGAGACAGAATCCACAGGGCAAATTTAAAAAGCCATGAGGTGCAACGACTGCATTTGTAGCATCTGTACCATTAACTGCAGTATAATGGTTTAATTGCAGCTTAATTTAACTTGCTTACATCATGTACAACACCAAATACCATTTTTAGGTTCTGCATATATTAGTAAGGTTAATTCCAAAGTTAAATTCACTCAAGATTGAAAGGCATATGCCCATAGATATTTTGGATTTTGGTGCATAGACGAAAACAGTCACTTTAAAGGAAGCCATTTTACCTTTTAAGYAATGATTAAGAAGTTGAATGTCAAACACCAACACATGATGCTGACTCACTGAACAGAATTTAGAACAGGTATAGAAGCCTTGAGTTACTAACTTTTGAGCATAACTCAATTCTAAGTCTTCAGAGTACCACAAACAGGAATATTTCATAATTTAATGTCTTCAGCTGTAGAAGGCTCAGTATTTGCCATTTATGGTGAACTCCTAAGGCATTCACATGAACTCAAACTCACAAGTGGTGCACTCTGGGCTTTCATATAAAATTAAGGTGATTTTAAGTCCCGTTTTAACAAATMATATTCTAATCTGATATTCACAGAATGCAGAGAAAGGAACAAACATGCTGATTCTGTCTGCTTGCTTTCACACACAAAAATATGCTTTAGATCCACATGGATAAAGGCACCCTAAAATTAGTTTTCACTCAGTTTTCTGTGGGTTTTTTAACAGCTGAGGTGGCTATGTATCATTCACTTCTTCCCTACACAATTCTATTCAACTTTGTTAAAAACATCTATTAACTAATCAACATGACTTAATTTCCTTACCTTTATCTGGATGATTCAGAAGCATAATCCGTCTATGAGCTTCTCTAATYTTATTTCTATTGGCTGTAGGGCTTTGAAAGAGAAGAGAAAAACTGACTTAAGGGATYCTGATGAAATTCCTGATTGTCAAAAGATGTCTGAGAACAAGTGAGCACTCTGTCTATCCATAAATTCCCTAGCTAACACCTATATTTCTCWTTTCCTACTACTGGTATGTAGTGTCTAAATCCTGGAAAGACTTTCTAGGGTTTTTTCAAAATACTGCAAGTTGAAAATGACACGCTGCTGCAGTCTAATAGGTGGGGGTGATCCACACAGTTAAAAAGAAACAGAACTATGTTACAGTGTTTTTATTGAGAAAACTTCCTAAAGGCTAGAAGACAAAAAAATTTGCTTGATTTATTAAAGAAAAAACAAACCCCCCCAAAAAATTTGCAGCTGAAAGTTCTTATTTGATGGATTTGTGTATTTGGCCTCAAGTGCTTTGTCAGGGATTGCCACTATACTCAGATCTACAACGTCCCAGAAGTGATGGGTTTATTCCACATATAAAAAATGCATTTGCAGCACCACTACACTGCACCCACCTGAAATTCCCCAGAACTGTCAGGAACCATGAGAAAACAGCACAGCTGTGTTCCCCAAACTGAGTGAACCCCAAGGCTTCCTGAAATGGCTTATTTGGACATGTGGCTTTGGAATGTGCAAGGGAAYTGCAGATRTCTGRAAGTCCAKGCACAATTAGCTTCAACCAAGCTAWAGTGCAGYGAAGAACCCCCAACAAGCACAAAAAATCCTGAAAAGCCACTTCCTATTTCCTGATTAGGCAGTGATACTCCCAAGGGATGCGGGGCATAGGATGGCTTTAAGCACTGAGGATGACAACCTTTCCAAACAAGGCAATGCCTCCTGTTCATCTTTCATTTCTAATAAATTTCCTTACCTYACGCCTAGTATTAAAGCTGCTTCTCGTTTAGTCATTTTGGGTTCAAATCCACCTCTGTAATACCCACTGAAGGCCTGAAAGAGAAAACTCATTAGTTTAAAATACCACTAATTTTTAAGTATCAGTTAAAATMCTTACTGCTTTAGTAGCTGCTGAGTTTTTAGTCTCTTAAAACAGCAAAACTTCTGAACTTGTAATAAGCAATTCAGTTGGAGCATCATTATCGAAATGATTACTTAAATTTGCCCAAACAAGTTCTCTATAAGTCAATCAGCCCCGGAATTGCTGAAATTAATTATTCTTACTGACAAAATACAGSAGAAAATACAGCAATACTATACAAAGACAATAGTCTGTAGTTATTTCACTAAGTAAAGTTTTAAATAAGAAGATGCTACTCATAAATAAAAACTTACTGATTTTGGTAGGTTTTGAAGAGCTTGTTTTACCTGTGGCTCCATTTGCTTCAAAGCTTTTACCGCATAACGACCTTAAAGAGATCAGTGTTGACTGAGGTTAGGTAYAGTTCCATGAATATTAAGCAATTCAATGCGACTGGGATGAGAATGTGAAGAAAACTTTTTTGGGACGTGAAATAGGAAGAACTTTAACAGTTTGTTTAATTACAGCCATAAATACAGGCTCTCCCAAAAGAGTGTGCTGTATCAGCTATTAAACTACCTTAAAATGGGCCCTGAAGCAGGGGGTGTGCAAGCAGAGCTGGGTATTCAGTGTCCCCCGTCCCCTACACACCTGCGAATCCAGCTGCCGCTATGGCCAGGCCGACCGCCACCATCGTGCTGGCCTGCAGGGGAACGAACACAGACACGGTTTGTGAAGGGAAGAAGGGAAGAAGGGAAGAAGGGAAGAAGGGAAGAAGGGAAGAAGGGAAGAAGGGAAGAAGGCACAGGGGCTCGGACACACCGCCAGCAGCCTGCCAGGCGCAGCGGGTGTGACACACCGAACCGGGGACACGTCTCTCTCGGGCACCGCGGGGACACGGCGAGGGCAGCGGGGCGGGGACCCCCGAGCTGCGGGGAACGAGGGGAGCGTTCACCGCGGGGGCTGCGGGGCCGAGGCCGGAACCTGTGCGGGCCCCTCGCTCCAAGGCCGAGCCTTCCCTCAGGAAGGGCTCCCCGGACCGGACACGAACGGCGCCCCCGGCACTCACCATGTCCGCCCCGAACCCCGCGCCGGAGCGCCGCAAACGCCGCGGCCGCTGCCGTAAAGCGCCGGGGCGGGGCCTGAGGGAGCGGGGCGGGACCTGAGGGACCTGAGGGGCGGGGACGGAGCGACCTGAGGGGCGGGGATAGGAACGGGGACCGGCACCGGGACCGGGACAGGGACAGCGCGGAGTGCAGAGTTACGGCGTTGTAAAAGTAGTAGTACAAACCTTATTCTTCACGTGATGAATCGATTTCGCCCCTGATGTAGAGRCTTCTCACACACGAGGTTCGCTTTTTTTTTTTTTTAAAAAAAGTTTTCTGGGCCCTCCTGAGGTGAATGTGTCCAGTTCTGGGCTCCTCGGTACAGGATAGACAAGGAGCTATGGGAGAGGTCCAGCGGAGGCACAAAMGTGATTTGGGGTCTGGAGCATCTCTTGTGAGGAGAGACTGTGGGAGATGGGCCTGGTTAGTCTGGAGAAGAGAAAGACTGACCGGGGAACTCATTAATTCATATAAATATCTCCAAGATGGGGGCCAAGAGGGTAGTGCCAGTCTCTTTTCGGTGTTCCCAGGAACGGCATAAAGAGCAATGACCATAAACTAAAACACAASAAGTTTCACCTCAATATGAGGAAAARCTTCAGATTGAGGGTGGCAGAGCACTGGGACAGCTGCCCAAGGAGGCCATGGATTCTCCCTCTCACCGGGATGCGCTCCTGTATCACCTGCTCCAGGTGACCTTGCCTCGGCAGGAGGGTTGGACTGGRCCATCTCCAGAGGTCCCTTCCAACCCAGACAATTCTGTGATTCTTYCATTTTCCCCCTCGTTTATCCTGGTGATCCGCTGCCCGTTTCCCCGTGTGCCGCTCTCTCTCCGCCTCCCCCGGTGCTAATGGAGCCTCCCCGCTGCGCTGTCACACTGACCAGCCCGTCAGGCACCGAGTGTCTTTGATTGCTGCAGATTGCTGCGGAATGAGGCACAATTACAGGCACGGCACTTGGCTTTGACTATTGTTAATAACATCGTGTCATCTGTTAATAGCACGGCGCCGTACGCGGCACAGCACGGAGTGTGTCCGTCTGTCTGTCCGCGGCTCTGCTTTGAAGGTGCGGTTTTGGAAACTGAGTAGCGCAGCAGCTCTGAGATCCTGCTGCAGATGTCAAAGCTCAAGGCTCAGAGTCCTGCGGTCTGACTGACACTTAGAGCTTCTCTGCCATCCCCTCCCTGTGCTTGTAGAATGTGTCAGGGGAGCCAGTGGCCAAAGCTAGTTGCCTTTTGGCTACTGAAGGTCTAGGATTCACAAGCCCTTGCACAAGCAATGTAGTGACAGAGCTGATCATTGGCTAAGAAACTTGGAATTTTGCTGGCCTTTGTGCTGTGTAAGTGCTGTGAGTAATGAGTTCACTTTGTGTTTGAATTGTTTTCCTCACTAAAATTTCAAGTGCCTGGTTTAATATCTTCTAAGGTAATATTTGCAGGTGTCTCACGTGTCTTTCCTTCCCTTTCATTCCAATAACACAACAAGGAAATGGATGTAAGATTTTGGTTAAGGTACCTACACTGTTGTACAAGTGTTTCCTGAGGTGGGAATAAAAGGAAAYTTTTATGTTTGATAAAGGAATTGAGTCCATTCGTTGTAGAGCACAAGGCCCCTGACAGCCTGTAAGACCTGTTTAAATATGGAAAGGGAAGCCAGCAAGTGGAAAACAAYTCTTTTCCCCCCAATAAAAGTAAAGGTATGCAGGTCTAGTATATAGAAGAGCATTTGGTTTTGAGATGGTTTCCTCTTTGTCCCTTTTCTGTCAAAAAAGGCAAAAAAACTCCAATCCAGAACCAAAAAAGAGGTTAATGACTTTACTAGGGTAAGACTCGAATTTCATTTTTCATATYATCTAAACAAATAAGGTTTTTGCATGGGGTTTAATTCTTCCATCTTGAAAGAACCTTTTGCTAGATCCAAATCTCAGTGACCTTTGCAAGAAAACTCTCTGAAAGGGAGATGTATTTTATTTCCTTCCTCACTTTCCCAGTCCCTGTTTAGTGAAACTGGTAGCTCTACTGAGAAAGAAGATTTGCAAATTCACACTTAGAGGTTCTTTCTGTAGCAAAATATCTCATTTTTTGAGAAAAAAGACAAAGATAATGAAATGAGCAAACTGGGCTGGGAATGGGTTAATAATATACCTAATCCTTCTGTGAAAGCCCTTTAGAGAAAATCCAGAAAAAGAGATCTCAGGAGGCCTCTGCTTTCTTAAGAGATTTCATCTTTATTAAGGAGAAAGGAAAATTAGTGGGAAGGGCTGGAAAGAGCGGAGGTGGGATGGAGAAATTTGCATTATATACATGTAATATAACAGTAACTGGATAAGACTGARCCTAGGGGTGGAATAATTTGATTTTCATTATTAGATGAAACAATACAGCATTTCAAGATGAAATTTAAAGCATGYTGTATGTATTTTTACTTTGAGACAATTCAAACTTTGTTTCTTCCCACAGCTGTGATTTCCTCTCAGAGCTAAAGAAGAACTAGATGTGTCCTAGCTTGGACACCATGGAGAGTGAAATCAAAGTTCTGTTTGATTTGCCTGGTGAGTTCATTTTGAAGCACCTTATTCCTCTGCATCTTCTATTGCTCAGCCTTGTGGTGGGGCTTGGAAAGTCATTCCCAGGGCAAAATGAATGAGTTCTAATGGGTTCAAGTGAAACAGGCACACTACAGTTTTTATCCCTTCTGTAGAATGTCTGTATTTGAAATCAGGAGAAAGGCAAAATTATTCAGTGTTTGAGAAATTTACTGTCAGTTGGAGTATACAACCTCTTATTTTGCCTGTGTCCCTAAACTGTTCCCTTTCTATAGGCCAGAGAAACGTTRAAGCTTTTGTAGTTTCTTCTGTCAAGAGTTTTACTATTCTTTTCTTCATGTTTCCACTCAAACAACTGGGATTCTCAGGTTAAAATGCCTGATGATAGAAGATTATATTGGAAGCTTTATCTTATTGGATATCCAAAGCAGCCAGTACACAGCGCCTAAATAAACTTTSCTGTTTAACAGACTCTTTCTGCAAAAATCTGGCTGTACTTTCTCTTAACTGTATCTTCCACAAACTGAACAGAAGGTGAAATAGATAGTTGTGCTTTCAGAAGGTTTGTGGTGTAGCTGTCAAATGCCTTTAAGGCTGTTAAACATTTGTTTAAGGCAAAATCCCAGTTCTGTGTTGTCACATGCACAGCTGGCCCAACCTTACACCACTCATTCCTGTATGTGCAGTGACTGGGCTACCAACCTGTTAAAGRCTTGCAGATCTTCTGCTTGGGGCACAAAGACACAGAATTTCTTGGGCATTTTTAACACAAATTTAAGAATATCTTGGGGAATTTTTCCCTGCACACTTTATTCCTTTTCCCCCCCATACTCCACCTTCTTTGGCTGGGCCAGTCTTCCATTCATAGTTTTCACATCTCTTTTTCTTTTCATTTGTCCCTTTTCAAATTCTAYTCTCTTTTTGTGTGCCCAACATCTGTGCCAGAGTACAATGCCACACGCTCTTACCTGTGCCTAAATGACCTTGGTATATGTAGCATCACTGTCATTAAACTGATAATCCTAATTATTAGAGCATAGTGTGGATGACACTAATTATAAAGTGAGATTCTCTCACTTGGTAAGAATGGTTGTGGATTTTCTAATCAAACAAAGCAAGCTTTCACTGTAATTTGACAGCAGGTGTGTCTGGCAGGTAGCATATCCATGTTCATGGTACTAACAAGAGAATCATCTGACTTACAGGGGGCATTATTTGACTCCCTGGCTGAGTTATGAAACATAGAAGATCGCTGGAAAGTGATGGAGAGGTAAGGTTTGTCATTGTTAGCATATCAGTCACAAAATTCCCTGAAACTGAGCTAAGGAATACAGGATCTAGATGTGAATATGTTGTCTTGGAAGAGTTTTTTCAAGTCCAGTTGGATACTTACCATTTTTAACCTGCATTTTCCCAAGTTATGCTTCTTATTGAGGGCTCAGTGAGGAGCATGAGAGAGCTTGAGATTAATTGGGAGTGTGGTAAAATGACTATGACACTGAAATTGTGCATAACAAGTGGTCTGGAAAATTGCAGATTCCTGCTGKAATGATACTGAGCTGGCACAGTGCACTACTCTGACATGCAGCCCCTCTAATCTAAGTGTCTTTTACCAGGGACCTGTTTGAAATAAAAAAGCCATAACAATTTTGGGGGTTTATCTAGGCTTGGCTTCTATTGCACCCAGAATTGTTCCTTCAGGTCCTGACTGTGATATCCCTTCTGGGAGTCCCACAGTTTCCATCTGWGGCAGGTACCATTGGCAGCTGCAGGCAGGCGTGGGGCACCTTTGGTTTTTCTGTTAATACATCTCTCTTTGATACTAAACACAAATTGTGAAATGTATGTTAGAAATGTGCACTGGAGTTGTCTCCACAGAAGAAACCTCAAAAAACTTCCATTACTTACTTGCTCATTTGAATTCATAGAACAATTTTATGGATTTTCCTGCTAATTTTGCAATTCATCTGCTAGGAGATATGTTCTTGATCAGTCTTCATTGTTAAATTCATGCAATACATGCCTTAAATCTCCATATGCATCAATGTACTTRTATAGAAAGTGCATTGACAAGTG
>NW_026623307.1:184975-277498 GCF_030028575.1 Malurus melanocephalus
GAATTCAGAGGTCAGTTATCTATTTAACTTCAGCCCAGTGCATTTTCAGTAAATCCTTTTCTCCTAGCGATCACTTACCAAGTGATTTCTCTTCACTCCTTTTGCTTGAAGAAGATTGCAGTCTGTCCTGTCTGTTATTACTTTCCAACTCTGAACCTGAAAYGGGAGAGGGAAAGGAGAAGGAGCAGYRCACTATTCATGCAATATTTGCTGCYGCGCTGCTTTTGCATTACCTCCCACTGAGCAAAGCGTGAGTGGCATTAGTGGTGCCTTGTCTGCTCATCACTTTGGTGAGAGGAAAATTCCTCAACAGTAGACTGTGCTGTGTATGTCAGGAAGTTAAAAATATGCCATGGCTCTAAACCTCTATTTCAGATTGTATTTTACAGTAACCAACCAGGATCAGACTGTCCATCAAATGGCAGCTAGAAATGCCTCTCACTGCAACTCTACTGAAAGCCTTATCAAACATGCAAAAACGCACACTGGTGTGCAGTGTGGAGAGGGGTTTGCTTTTGCTTCTGCTGTTCTTGAAGAGAGCTGGTAGATTTGTCTGCATTATGACAATAGAGAGACTGCAGATAATTTTCACARATGTTTTACAACAATCTGACTCAATACCAGAGTGCAAAATGGGGGATGGGCAAATGAACAAAAGGTGCTTTGCAAAATTTTGTTCAGGAGTAACAGGTGTTGAAATTTCTAGATTAGATTATCAAAACAATCGTATTCATTACCAAATTCGTCTTATTTTCAGATGCAATAGATTTTGGAAATACAAATGCAATTTTATCTTTGATTTGTTTGATAATATTGTAATGGCTTAGAATACAACTCCCCAGTATGTTTGAAGCTCAGTGAAAAGACAGCATCATAAGCTGCCATAGACTAAAATACCTTGTGGAGATAACTGGATGCAGTATAAAATAAGATGAGTATGCTTGGAATCAGCTGATAGGAACACCATTTGAAGCACGGACCTTTAAAATTAATATGTGGTAAAAAATGCATGGCATTGACAAATTGAAAAAATTCTGTTTAAAAGATCTTGAGTTAAAAGAAGCAAGTCTGCATCACTCCAGTCTGCTTTGGAACATGGAAAACTTGGTCCAGTACCAAGACTGGTCTGAATCACTAATACCATTACAGGGAGTCAGCAGAAAAGAGAWTTTTTTYCCTTCCTTTCYTTCCTTCCTTCCTTTTCTTCCTTCATCTTATGGAATCACAGTCTTCATTAAAGGAAAGAACCACATGATAAAAGGTGTACCCAATATGCATTTATGCTTTCATGCACATAAATTTAATTACAGAGCTGATAAACTCTTGTGTATGCAAGGCTGCCAAATTCCTGAAACTTGGAACTCTYCAGATGGAAACATAGGTGCAGTCGGGGTTAAGGTTTCCCATAGAGGCTTTGAAAAGAAAAAATCTGTGTTATGTGAAAGCATTGCACTGGAGTCTTAGCTGAAAATGAATAGAAGTTACTGAACATTTTTAGAGCAACATGAAGAGGGCTAGAAATAAGTACAGTAAAATATACCTAAATTGTTTACTAGTAGACTCCACAGATTTCTAGATGATCTTGTATATTTARAAGAGATAATRTTATTGAATATGTTATTGTATATAYCCCTGTAGTTCGTTTCTAAGAGTTTTCAYTGTGTGCCTAGAAAGTTATGAAATTCTGCTTTAGGATTTTTTTTCAAATCTGAAGTGCCACTCAAGGTTARTTTGTGTCTTCAAACTGCTTAGAGCAGTTTTAAAAGCAAAACAAAACAAAGCTACAAACCAAAATTACCTTAATGTGACAGTAACACCACAACTATGCTATAAAAGAAAAATGGGAAAACAGTGTTACTATATGGTCAGAGAGAATCTTTTGATTTTGTCTTTAATTATGAACTTCTGTATATTCAAAAATTTCTCTTCTATTTATTTTTTAGTGTAAATTATCCATGTTTCTGTTGTAAATACTTTCTTGTGACACTATTTTACTTCAAGTTATTAAATCTTAATGATGAATTTTGAGTATGACTGTAGTATAATGAAATGCTCTTTGTTTATTACTGGTTGYAATATTTTAAACAAAACAAAAARACACCRARGAGTTTTAGGAATACAAATCCTATTGACGTCTAGTGGAGACTTGTGGTCTTAAGTACCTTAATRCTGCCCTATAACTACCAGTGATTCCCCTGTAATCTCGCTCTTTTGTTAGCAATCCCCATAATTTACACATTTCACTTGTGCATGCACAGCATACACTGCTCTTCATTGCTTTTTTTTCACATTCTGGATTTCCAAACATAGTAAGTTTAAGTACAACAGGAAAGAGATTTGTGCACAACAGTCTCAGTAAAAAGGCTAAGAAACATATTAGGAAAGAGATGAAATATTTTGAGATTTGTAATTGTGGAGTCAGTGAAGCAGAGGTGCAAGGAAGTAGCTTGAAAAGGAAAAAGGTTCAGAGAAAGCATCTGAATCATAGAAGAATTCCTAAAGATTCTGTAAAAGTGGAAGGAACAATTTGGGATCAACAGATTATGGGTGTGGAAGAAAGTACATTAAGAACTTTGAAAATGAGAGACAACTTTTAAAAGATATTCGAAATAACTGGAAAAGCTCATGTTTTTGTCAGGAAACCAAATCCTTATCTTATTCAATATTTAAAGTAAATGTTTAACCAAGACTTTTAGGATAGATTTGTTTTCCCCTCCTGCCCTGAAACAGGAATATTCCCCTGCASTGAGAGTGCAGCAGATTAAAACATCCAAAACTTCTACTTACAGRTACTAGATAACCATTATGTAATTATTCCTAATTTCTTTCTTATGTATCATAGAATCATTTAGATGGGAAAAGATCTTTAAGAGATCTTTAAAGATCTTTAAGTTCTTTTCTTTGGAGCTTACATCAGTACAAGGCCTGCAAAAATTCTGAGATTCTGCAGCCACTGTTGGTGTCTGGTTTTGTTTTTTTTTTTCCCAAAAATAAGACAGAGGCCAATCACTCTTCCTGTCATGTTTATTTCCTGCCAAAAGATCCCCCAGGTCTTTCATTTGGATTAATTATTTACWATATCCTATTCGACAAAGTTATATAACAGTTTTATGAAACACTTTCTGTTTTTTCCAGACTGCTCACCAGGACTGATCTTGTATAAAGAATTCATAAATTACAAAGTAAGAATTAATGCAATTGCACTGTCAGACCATGATTTGTTTTTGCCCCATATTTGTGTATAATCCCAAAGAATTTTTTTAAATGAACATTAATGCTGATCTTTTCTATGACCATACATCTTGATTTTGTTTCATTTCATGACTAAGCCCAGAAACTCGGCTCTTGTTGTATTCTGCCCACTTGGGTGAAATTCTGCAGATTTTGTAGGGTAAGAGGTTAGACTAGRTGGTCATGCAGGTGCCACCTCATGTGGGGAGGGTCTGTCTGAAAATCCATCATTTATGYGAGTTTGGAATTTCAATAGTATTTGGTTGTGTTACAAAGAGAAGGCTAAAGAGACTGCATCTACAAAAGTAAAAGCTTACCCAGATCGTGTCACCTTTCTACAGAATACYTTTCCAGTGGTTCTGATTTTGCCATTGCCTAAGGGCATAAAGGCACTAAACCAAACCCTATAGAGGTAAACAGGAGATTTTTAGATTAAGTCCAGGTTATCTGGTGTCAAAGTGATGTGTAGTCTTAGCACTACCAGGTTTCAGTTTTCTGGGAGTTAGTAATTTTTAAGAAGYTTTGTAGTTCAAACAAGAATCAGGGATTCAAAGAGCATTGCTCAGAATTAATTATTTTTGTTACTTWATACAATTATTTCATACCATTCTTTTCACTTACTTTTATGAGGTGGACTATGAATTAACTACATTGGAAAAGTGAAGCAAAACAGCACCAGCTCCAGCTCCTTCAGTTCCAGTAAAAGAAATTACTTTTATTAAACTGCTTTTTCATTTGAAACCTTCAGCAGTTCCAGGAGGGAAGTAGAATCTCTTAACAAGAGAAGTCTTGGCAGAGGGGTGTGCAGGGTCAGTACAGCTACAGTGCAGGTTATTGTTCCATTTGTTTTTCTTCTCAGCCAAGTAACTAAGCTGAAGGTGTTACCAGAAAGGTTTTTAGGRAGGCATTAACTATGAAAAAAAGATAAGCTCAGATACTGCTGGAAGTGCCAGGTACTCTGAAAGTGATACACAGTCCTTTGCTGTAGCACAAATTTGTGTACGACGTCAAACAACTTGCTCAGATGGAGCTCCCATTCAATCTAATTCAGTGATAATTGTGCCATTTTAATGGTGCTGGGATTTCTCCTTTTTTTTTTTTTCATAATTTCTCTGCATAAAAAATGAGAGGAATGGGAGAGTTTAAAATGAAAAATGTCAGAATGTTGTRAATATAACGGTGTGAAGGATATATGTAAGATGGTGGGGCTGCCCAAATGAATGCAGCRCTTACATGCAGTATCCAAGAGCAGTTGAATAAAATAAATAAATCTGATCCAAGAATACTTGAGAAAATCTTCTCAACTTCTTTCCTATATAATTTCTTTATTCCTCTGAAAGCAATGTCTTCTTCTTTGGAATTATTTCTCTTTAGAATAAGTCTGTATTAACCAGTCCATTCTGAGCTGCTTGGGCACTCATGTTTTGATCTGTAGCGCTGCTGTAGCTGTGATCAGCTATTGATGTAAGTAAAGCAGTGACACCTTTTCATGTTAAGAATTTTTAGAAATTGAGATGCCTTCAGAAATATGTGTGCTTTACAAAAGGCTTTTGCACCCCTAAATAAGTCTTTGGCTCCCAATCATAACAGCTGGTCTATCAAGACATTATCTCTTCCTGTATATTTTGCATATTTACATAGAAATATATTTATTTCTTAATATCTGTGATAATAACACATAATTTTCTTTGTTAATCACTTTTCTTTAGCTGCTTTTATTTAGCTGTTGACATATGGATTAGGGTTCAAAGTATCATCTGGACATTTTGAAATTTAAATAAGCCAGTTTTGCTGGATTGTTAGAAAAAGCTTGAAACTTACATCAGTTTCCCTCTTTTTTAGAGACTTGTTTCTCTATATTGAGGTTCTTAGGAGTCCCATGCCCCCTGTATTAGGACTTTTGCTAATGATCTTGATGTTATGGACCTCTAATACAAAGCAGACAATGAAAAGCTGCTTATTTTCTGCTTTGTCATTTAAAATTAGGAATTCTGTTTAAATAAAATATATCTCATTGAAGTTTTTTGAAAGTTGATGTAATTCTAATTATCATCTATTGATGCTGTCATTTTAATAATCATTCTTAACAGGAATATCAGCTGCATTTTTTGTTTCTGTAATCAGAAGTGAAAATAGGATACATTTGGGATTTGGTCACTTATAGAGCGACTGTCAGAAGCAGATAGTAAGGGTCTGGAAAATGCTGGTACCCTAATCTGTTACCTCAGTTCAATCTCTGATATACAGATATATAGAGCATGATTAAACTGGATCTTACATAGTCAGATATTTTCTTGTGCAAGTGTTGGCATGGATGATCATAACATCTGAGTTCACTGACTTCACTGCTTTTCCAGTCAGAACTCATATAAGAAGTCGTCAGCTGATGGAAATGACCGGTTAAGAGATGATGGTTGTTTCTTTTCTCTTTGAAGTGATAGTTGAAGTTCTTCTTATATATATATATATATATATATATATATATATATACACACACAAGTTGTGTCTTTATTTTAAAAATACACAGAAGTGCTCCTACATTTATCTCAAAAGTCACATGTATTTCTCTTACAGTGTGAACCTCCTGACATTGCTGCTCTGATTGCTGTTTCCCCAACTGCCATCCTTGGAATGTCAGCAAATACAATCAACTGCTTTCTTTTCCTCTAGACTTTCAGATTTAGTGGGCATTTTTCCCCCCTTCCCCCTCCTCTGCTTGGATTTCTTTCCAATGATTCCCCTCCCCCTCTTCTTTAGTTTACAGACTTCTCCAATGCTTTTTTTTCTGTGCTGATTGCAGGAACACCCACCTTTCTGTGGTTTTAGTAGAGCCTTTCATGCTCTTTTCTCTGTACCAGCCCTCTAACCAGATATTTAGGCCAATTATTCTGTTCAGTTTCATTATTCTGCTCCCACAACTACAGTAATAGCCCACTTGAAAGATCACTTGGTTTCTTTCACTGTTGAGACTRCTTGCTAGTTCCCAGAATGGCATCTTCACATCCTGTGATCTTCTGTTGCTTTTTCCCCCCAGAGTTTTATTTAAATTAAAAAAGGGTGGGGGGTTAAAAGGAAAACCACACACATATAAATGAGCAGAGGGGAAAAAAAGAAGCCTAGATATCAAATAGGTGCTGTCAGGAAGGGAAATTCCAACACTGTCAGTTTGCAGGAGACACTTTATATCAAATACCATTATTCAGTACATTTTCCACAACAGGACTGACTGAAAATCCCATTGAGATTTCCCAGAGCAAGCTTTGCCTGTTCTTTGTTTTGCAGTCACTGTGTGAATTTCACCTACAGTTATGGAATGGCACCCAGAAAACCTTTCTTTCTGTTTGGTCCATGCCTGTCCAAATTCAAAGATGTCACTTCAAAAGTCTCTAAGTAAAGGTTTTTAAAGTRTATTTAGACACTCCACATGATAAATTTAAAAYCMCAGYGTTCATGTCTYCCAGATTATAGAYATAATKTRAATTTAACTTARGGTTTYAAAAAATCTAACTTTTYTGCCTCCTTTCTCCTGCYTCTTGTTTCCCTTTCATCTTCTATTTTCATTACTATTGTGTGAAATTATTTGCCTTCTTCACCCTTATCTCTTCTAAATTTGAAGATATGCAGAAATATTTCRTACTTATTTCTTGTGTGACCGTTACCATCAAATGAGAATTTTAAGACTGGATCCCACTTGTTTTATCTTGATGAACCTCCCTTTATAATGAATATAGATTCTSTTGTTCTTAATACTGGCATTGTTTTTCTAAGATAAAAAAATGTGTGTTGCTGTTAAACAATGGAGTAATCTGTTCAACAAATTTACATGTAACCTGTCTGTATCCATTCCAGCCTTTTTTTTCCTCCTTCATAATTAGTACTTTTTTAATTGGGCAGAAAAACACAGGTGACTTGGGGTAGGGATTTTTTCCCTCAAATACTGTATCAAACACTGAAATGGTACCTTATATTTCTAAAGAGGAAAACAAATCCAAATGTCCCATACCTTAAAAATAACCCAAAAAAATGCATCGGTGAAGAACATAACTCATTGCATCTAATGCAGATAGTGTGAATGTACAATGGTTAGATATTCCTTGCTGTAAGTTCTTTAATTACTTTAGCTTTTAGCAGACGGTTTTAATTGCTGTCCTTTCATCCAGAGAAAATGTGAACCTGCAGCTGTACCAAATCCATTACTGACCATGCTCGGGCACAGAGGAGGGGAGGTTTCATCCAGAAACCCTTCCACCTAGTGCACACGGGASAGTCAAGTTCTATTTTGGTGTTTCTTGTTAAAGAATCCCAAGTGAATCCCAGCRCAGTGAGCAAAGAGACCCTTCCCTTCCCCAACTAATTTTTCAGAACAGGAACATACTCTCCACAGGCAGCCCCTCAAGCTACTGGGATTTCCTGTTACTATCTGCAGCCTTTTGGGAGACTATCTATATACTTATTCTGTGTTCCCAGGCTTAGCTAGAAGAGATAAATGCCCTGGCAAGCTGTCTTTGTACTCTTCCAGACTGTTCTTTTGTGGGATTTACTTCAGACCCTAATCTACTAGGTCTGTATGTTGTAAAATCTYGTCTCAGAATAGTGGAGAAGGATGGCAGAAAATAGAGGACCTTGCTTTTCAGCAGCAGCTAAAGATATATTTTCATTTTTTCTGTTTAAGGCTTGTGAGGTACATTCAGGGAATATTCAGCAGTCTGGTATTCCCTGAGTGAGCTGTGGGCCATGGAGAGGRTGTTCTGGATCAGGTTTATCCTGGAAGAGCTGTTCTTGAAGGGCTGCAGTCTGGGGAAGGAGCCAGGCTGGGGCAGGGGAAAATTATGAGAAGGAGGGAGAAGCAGAGCAGAGCTGTCAGGAAGGGACCACAACCCCCCTTCCCCTCTACAAATGCAACGGTGCCAAGTTTTCTTGGCAACGCTGATTTAATAAATTTGCCAAATGCAATTTTACCTGAGCAGTTTCCCATCCAAGACACCTTTTTGACAGCACAGTAAAATTGCCAGAGGTCTCTGACAAGCACATTAAAATTCCCAGTGAATATAAACTTTTAGAAATGATTGAYCGGAAGCTGGTTAAATTATCTGTTATGACATCAAGCAATCTGGTGATTTTGTCACTACATAGAAATTGCAAAAACCTTTGAATTCATTCTCCCATTAAAATTGTCCAAAGATGCAGCCCGACCCTGCCTGGGAATGCTGTTTAGGTACCAAGCGTGCATTTGGGAGACCGACATTGATCCTGTGTGGTCTGCAAGGGGGAAAACCTTGCATACCCAGGGGCTGTGGAGGAGTTCTGCAGCACCACATCCCCTTCTTACCACTGACATGACCCTGGCAAGGCTGTTTCTCTACATTTTCCCCTCAGCCCTATGAGGAAAGCCCCATCAAGCCGTGTTTTCCCCCTTATTCAATGCATTTTTGGGGACAGTTGTGGCTGGTGGGAGCTGTTGGTGTCCAGGCAGCCCAGGCAGAGGACCTGCATCCCCTGCTGCCCTCACCACACCAGGAGGGGCTGGTCTCTCCTCCCCCAAGGTGAAAAGTAAATGTTTTTCTATCCTAATGTTTATTTTGAAAGCTAGGATGCAGAGGAAGGAGTACTGGTCTTGGGAATCACGGTAAATGTCACGCTGATGATGACAGGAGGTACCACCACAGATATTGAAAGGATGCCAGGAAAAAGAAAATTCCTGATGCCATTGAAAGAGGTGAAACTATATGAGGAGTGACTGAGSTCACTTGGTCTGTTCAGCCTGGAAGAGACTGAGGYCAGACCTCATCGGGGTCTGCAGCTTCCCYACATGGGGAAGTGTAGGGGCAGGTWCCAATCTCTGCTCTCTGGTGACAGTGACAGGACTTGAGGGAATGGCATGGAGCTGAGATGAGGAAGRTTAAGGTCGGATATTAGAAAAAGGTTCTTAAAAGGTTCTCCACCCAGTGGGTGGTTGGTCAGTGAACAGGATCCCCAGGGAAGTGTTCACATCCCCAAGCCTGGCAGAGTTCAAGGAGCACGGGGAAAATGCTCCTGGACACAGCRGGTGGGATCCTTGGGGTGTCCTGTGCAGGGCCAGGAGATGGATTTGATGATCCTTGTGGGTCCCTTCCAGCTCAGCATTTTCTATGATTCTACTTTCTCTGTCTCTATGCTTWAGATAGACACACTGTGTCTTTAGTTATAAGTAGGCATCCACTTCTAAGTACCTTAAAAGTTTTAAGTGCTTGAAAAATTTTAAAACAAAGTTGTGCATTAGATGTTCAGATCAAACGTATCTTTGCCTGTTCTTGACCCTTGAATTTTTCATGCAAGAAAGATAGGCCTCTTTTATGATGTAGGAATCTACTGGAGATCAAAACCTTACTCATAAAAAAACTAATAACAGAAATAGCTGAAGGTTTATGGGATAAGAACAGACATTACCTTAGGTGCCCAGGGGATGTAAAATTGGGCATGGTAATCAGAAAGCAGGTTGAATTCATTATTCTGATGTCAAACTGCTGTTCCAGTCACAACTTATAAAACAGCAAAACCTTTTGAATTCATTAATGTGATGAAGTTGTTCAAAGAATTGTTAACRCAGTCATTATGGAGGAATTAGAGCTGAATGATAATGACTGAAGCTCTGCTATAAATACAACCATCCCAGTATGTGTTATTTCTTTATTATAAGCTGTGAAAACATTTGGAAGATGCTCGAGATCAAGAGGAATGCTAAGGATAGAAATTATGTTCTAAATTAATTTTAAAAATACTATTTAAAAAAAAAAAGGGGAACATTGCAATTTCTTTAAGAGACTGTTGCCATTCTTTGGCTAGGATTTTCATAGCATAGGAAAAGACCAGTGGCAGCAGGAAGGAATAAAAGTACTTTCATGTGCGATGTTTTTCAAGACTGGAACAGGTCTACAATCTTAATGGAATTTTTTGGTGGTTTTTTTTATAATTTTGTTTTGGGTTTTTGTTTTGTTTATTCATCTGTTTTGGTTTTTTTTTCTCATACAGATTATGTTTGTTTTGGTAATCTAAGAATTTTCCCAAGGACCTGCAAACATTTAAACCTATAGCTGCAGAACCCTTTTTAAGCGTTATTCTTCTCAAGCAAGAGACTTTTTAACTAAGTTAATTTTTTTTATTTTTTAAACTAAGAATTTCGTTTATAACTACCCTTGTTAGCTACTATATACACATGAAAAGAACTGCAGCTATAAGTAGATTATATTAGCAATGTATCATAATTACCYCAGCCTTAGGAGTGGGAGAAACAGTTTCTGTGAGACCGAGACCTTGTTGTCTATTATTTCACATCTACTTAACTTTATCAGAAGGTTTGAACAATGCTRCAGCTTTTGGGATGCTAATTTGTTTATTATGTTAAAAATGTTTGCCCATTATCTTGGCTCTTTGCTTGCAAAACTACTGGTTTTGGAAACTTTTCTTAATCCTCTCTTTTTTTCTTAATCATTTAACAACCTGATTTTTGGTCTGAACRTTTTGCCTGGTCAAATGGTCTTACCTACCAAATTTGGGGGATATGGCATATTATTATTGAGGGTTTTTTTGTTTATACAGGCAAATTAGAACAGAAAGATTTCTGTTCCTGCCTAGCACATGAAGAAAAAAATGCAGTTTGTTCCCAGATGTCTGAACATCTTTCTTGTGCTCCAATGCTGCATGTTGAGAGGCCCCCACCTTGGTAGTGTAGTTATTGGTTCCAGTGTTTTGGGGACTTGAAGTGATCACCTTGAAGAACTTCCACAGAATCTCCTGCTGGGTTGTTGGGAATTGTGGGGGCTTAGAGGGGGTTAAACAGTCTGTGGTGACGTACATTGCCACAAAGAGGTTAATTCCTTGTCTTTCTACTCTCTCTTGTTTCATGAAAGACACTTGTTTAGTCACAGCAAGACTGGATGAAATCTATTTTAAGTCATTACTCTCAGAAATAACTTCCCTCTTTCTTTTCCTAGCTCACTCTGTCTCTTTGGTTCTTATCTCAGATAAAATCTTGCTCCTATTAAAGGCCCAGGAGAGTAATGTCATTCATTTAAATGAACTCAGAATGTCCTGTCTTCTTTTCTCCCCCAGTGGAAGTGCTTGTTTAATGTTTTCATACCTGTGTGAGATTTTCTTTTCTGTATCTTTTTCTGAAGGGCATTCAAACACATTCATTCTATTCATCTGGACAAGTAAGGCATGTGAATACCCTTATCTATTTAATAATATAAGTGCTTCTCTTTGAAATCARCGCCGTGAGTGCTATTTCCTATTTCTGGTTCAGGTTTTTTATCTGCTCAAGCTCCTTTAGGACAACAATTTGGGAAAGTAGGAGTATCAAAGCTGCTGCCATGTACTGGTGAGCTTTAAGTGTCACCAAMAAGGAGCTTCTGATCTGATTTTGGAAGCAGTGGCCAAACTCCTTGTGCTGACAAAACGAGAGCTTGTAAAGGTGAAAGGCTCTGTGTCCCAGGAAAAGGTGGGTGTTCTCTATAGTGAAGATAGTCAGTGCCCAGTCCTGTAGTTCTGAAGTCATAACTCCATTTCCCTTTGACATTTTACCACAAAAACAACTTTTTTTTCTGAATCTGAAAACACTGCGTCAGTGAGAGACACTGCACTGATATAAYTTGATGAATTGGACTGATTTACCAGAAGTGCAGTAATTTACTCTGCTCCCTGCTCAAGAGCTGAAACTAATGCTCAGCTTAGCTGCCAAMTTCAGTGTCCTGTTTAATGAGTTTGGTGACTTCAGTCGTCTAAAGATATCTTTTATTACCTCGGAAACCACCACAGCTGATAATAGCTGATAACTGCAATATTTGTTGATAACACCATAGGGATAAAAAATTAGAATTAAATAGGCACACAGACTGAAATTAGAATTATTCATAACTGTTTTGAAAGATGTTACTGGGAACAGAGATGAATAAGCTATGATATCTAAGAAAGAGAATGAGAATTTTTTCTAAAAGCATGTCCTAAAAAWAAATCTTTAACTAGAAGACACAATTCTTAAAGCTTATTAATCTTATACAGGAAGGCTATATTACCAAAAAAGGAGATTTTCAACTACTTGTAACTGTCATTGCATAAGTATTCTAATCAACTTATTTCTTTTGATGCTAAATTCCTGAATGAMACCACTTACATAAATCAGTCTCTAACAACCTAGAAGTATTTATAATTATATGAAATCTCTATTAAAATCTGAACTGCATAGAAAAAATTTTTATTAACTTCTTGAGATTTTTGTCATGGAATTGAATAAAATGAAGCTTGAGGTGATGATATTGTCTAACTTATATTTTGTGGAATTCAAATAAATTTAGTTCACTATTTTGCTGACCATTATGATCCCCTTAAAATACATTTAAAAGACCTGCACTCCAGTCAGGGTGTGTGTTTGTTCAGCATGCAGGTAACACACACTAAGTTCTCTGGATGCCTTCTACTACTCTATGTTGGCTTTCAAGGCTTATATATAATTATGTGTTCRTGTTGTCATGGTAATTGAATCCTGGAGTTGTCAGGATGTGGAAATCTCTTGTGTTAGGCYGGAAGATAGAATTCCAATTATAGATAACCATGAGACCATACTGTTGGTTTAAGGTTGACATGGACAGAGATTATACAGAGAAGGATCTTTATTTCATTTACCTAATTAGTATCTAATACTTCCCAAGTGTTAAGATTGCTCCACATTTTATCTACATCTGTTGGGATATCTCCTTCAGGCTGTTGCWGCAGATTTTGATAATGTATGGGTGTTTTTGCACTTGATGCTGTAGTCCTTTATGAGCGGGATCATTCTCTTTTCTGAAGTTCAAAGGCACACGCATTGAAGTTTCTTGTTTGGTTGATGCAGCTGAAGGTTCTGAAGGGAAAGAAGAAGGTTTAGGAAGTGAGCTAAACAAACACTACTATCCCTCGGAGTAAAAATGGGACAGGGATGTAACTGGTTCTGTTTGGCTTAGACAGTGTTATGGCTTTATAAAATTATGAAAAAAAGTTAGTTTCAATCTTCACGTATTTAACAGTTTTAACAGGATTTGATGAAATGATATTTTTAGCTACTTTGGTGTTTTACTATTTTAAGGTAAAATAGGAAGGGAAAAAGAGTTCTGGAGAAAACCTTAAGAAATGGTCTTAAATACAGAATCTTTTATAACTAAACCATTCCTGGTAGACGTTTTTCTAACCAATTTCCGAAGCTATGGAGGATATTTTATTTTTCTTGGACATTTGTCTTTACCTCTGCAAAATTTTTTTATATTTAGCTCAAAGCTCCATTTTTGGAATATAAATGCATATTTGTGTTTTAATGATTTTTTTTGAAGTCTTTTTTAGAATAAGGTCCAATATTTCAATCTTGCAKATTGTTTTCTAGGCTGCTGCTCTTTCACATTAACTGCACCTTTTAACCTGCATTGTCCGCAGCTAAACAGTAAGCCATCAAACGCAAGTAAAGCAAAAAGATCATTTCAGAAGGCATTCAGTGCATGGKTTTTTTGGCTATGAGGCTTCCAGTATGATACCTGCTTTTATTTGCAATAGCTTTGTAGATTCAGGTTTTGCTTCTGATCCAGATCCATTGGTGCATAACATTGTGCTGTTTCTCAACTACATTACTGCAGTTCGTTATTTCTGAGAGTAAAATAATGCAGCTACACTTGAATCACAGTTAATCTTTTGCAAACTATCTCTATTGAGATTTTTTTTTGGACTCCCAGTGTACCTGCAGATCTTCCTGGCTTAACACACCGTGAAATACTCCCAGAAAGTATTTAGCAGGTATTTATAGTTTTGGAGTTAGACGCTCCCAAACAAGCAAACCTGTGTTTTCAGTCTCTCTGATTAATMGCATTGCTTCCTAAAATGCTATTGATACTGCTTGAGTTTAGCAGCACCAGTGATTTAAAGTGCTCTCTTCCTCTCATATTAGCTCTCTTCCTGCCCAAATAGCATAAAAGCTGATAATGAACCTTTTTACAGCCTCAAGCTGGGGTAAGAATTATCAGTGTTACTGTCTTCCTTCACTGGAAAAAATCTTGTAAATCTGTGTTTCCCTACTGACAGGCAAAAAAAAGTTTTCCTTTGTTTTTTGGTTTTTTGGAGGTTTTTTTTTGGGTTTTTTTTGGGTTTTTTTTGTTGTTCAAGAATGCATATTGAATTTTAATAGAAAACCATTTTCTAACTGGGTATTGTGAAAATAGGTGTTTCTGAATGTTACTCACATTCAGAAGAAGTTTAGAGACACACGTAAGAATGTGTGGGTCCAGTTTGTTCACCGGGAAATGAGATGTTTCACTCATCATTGGTATCTTGTGATCAGTCATTCTGCCTATACCTGCTGTACTTACTTGAAGTGAGCTGTAAGAATAATTATTTGCAAAGATTATTCAGAGAATATATTCAAGAAAAAATTTGGAAAGAAAATACCTGATATGCACTATCAAATCCATAAATTATCTTTAAATTCTCAAGAACTGATGGGACAGTGGTACACAGTCAACTGTTGTGTTCAAAGGGCCTGTCTATGCTGACAAGGGAAGCTGATAGACATTGAGGGTAACAGACCTTGTTTATTCTGCAGGTCTCTTGCACTGAGATGAGGAATGAGAAAAAAATGAATATGTGATGTGGAAGCTGAGAACAAACCAAACACAATTCAGACAAAAATCAGCAAAAGCCAGTGGAAAGAGCATTTAGCAGTTTTTCTGTGAGGAGTTATTCTCAAGGTTTTGATTGTCTTGGCCCACTATATGGACACATATTTTATAATTACATTACCTGGCTGGCCATTTCTTAGTCAGAGTGTTCTCTCCAAATTGTTTTCAGTACCACTGGCAATGATGCTGTTTCCCTGGAGCCAGTATGTCAAAACAGATCGAGACTTACAGGAGCACAGAATACAAAGGTTAAGCTTGGAAAGACTCTTGTTCCTTACCTGAGAAATTTAATTTTGATTAACATATGTTATCATTCAAAGAAATGAAATAACTATTCACAAATTATCATGAAAGCTGCCTTAGGAGATTTCAGTTCTGGTCATTACAGGGGCTTGCTATTTGGCAGTTATCAAATATTAAGACAGCCCTTGTATCAATCATTTTTTGAAGTCTAAAAATAATCTCAGTGTGAAAAATACAGCATATACTTATAAATAAAGTTCATTTGAATTGTGTTCTGTGTCTCAAGTCTGTATCTTAGTGGCAGTCAGTTCTTGCCAAATTATTTCTTTTGAAATGACACATATGTATGTGGGTTTTTTGATATGTTGCCTTGCCCCTGCCTTTTAATATAGGGTACTCAAACTATGTTGGTGCTGTACCAAAACATCTTTTTCTGCCTGGTCTATATTTTTTTTTCAAAGCTCTTCATATTCAATTTGTCTTTCTCGCTGCCACTGAGCATAGAGGCAATATTTCAGAGAGCTATCTACAATGATTACAAGAGCCCTTTCCTCTGTAACTACTCAGTACAGCCCCTCACAGAGGACACAAAGTTAAGATTAATTGCTAATCATTTAGTAATCATCAGTAGATCTCTGGTATAATGGAAAGATATCATTACCACTAGGGCTTCATCAATGATCTCATGTATTTGAGCTGCTTGGGGGTGTATGTGCTCTGTCACTGATTCTGCTTTTTGTGCTGGCAGCCAAAACTTAACACATACTGCTTCTGTTTTGCTTGCCTTCATCTTGTCTCTGCTTCCAGAAAGTGTTTACAATGAATTATTTAATGTTTCTGTGTACTAATGAATGTATGTTTGTTTTCAGTAGGACTCTGTAATTCAACAATCCATTGCCTTCTGCAGCAAAGTTGTGGCACAGAAGTTCTTTCCCTGCACCCAGTTTGTAGCCTCCCATGTGCTCTATCTGGCTGTTTCTAAATCTTAGCTCATTAAAATGTGCTCCTTTTTAGCCTGGATTATTTCAGTCTTTACATAAATACTGCTGTGCTGATAGGTGGATCTGTGATCTGTGGCAAAGGGCCATGAGTCAGTGACTAGCTGCATTTCTGAAACTGCAGTATCACTGCAGTGGTAGAGCTAAAAGGAGAAATTTCTAAATAACTCAGAAAACTTGGCACACACCAGCTYCTTGGTGGTTGTGTAGCTGGAGCTTGAAACCCAATTCTAGACTGCTGTGGTCTCCCCTGGTGTGATGCAGGTAGACTGTGGGTGCCATTTACACCWGAGCTGCCCTTAGGTGGCTGGAAGGGCAATTCTCAGCTGCTTTARCWYGTGTTTTGGCTTTCAAATACTAATRYTTGCATGCTTCYACAGTTAGCAAATGTCATTTTAACAACTTATGGGAAATACCTATAGTCAAGATGTAGTAGAAACCATAGCTCCATGCATAAAAATGTTCGTAGTTGAGTTTCTATCTGTACAGCAAACTGGAGGAAATGTTGATCCTGGCAGAGATCAGAGGACATTTTGCTGCCATTTATCACTTCAGGGGAGTCATTTCACCCTCTGTATCTCTTGCTGATCAGCAAAGCCCAGTGCTGATGCTGTAGAAGGGTCTTCATCTCCTAGGAAGCAGGGGAAGGAATTCAAATAATACATTTGTAAGGGTGCCTAAACATACGACAAGCATTTTACATGCTGTTTTRCACTCTGTATAAAATTGTGTGACATCTTAGTGACAGAAAAAAGTGTCAAGACTTTCAAAYTCTGGGAGGTGTCACTCTTATATAGCTCAGATGTCCAAGTTTCCCTTAATTAGCAAGGTTTTGTATAAATGATAGCAACCCAAAGGTTCATAGCTTTTCCTGTAATTTGATTATAACTGTAATGCCTGTGTGACACCTTTCTGCCTATGATGTTATGTGTAATCCTGTGTGCTGCTGCAGCTCTGGGAAGTTCTATATTAAACTCAGTGCTGTGGTTACCCGTGAATGAAATTGCTGGAAGAGTCTTGGACGAAAAAGTACATGGAAGGATTTAAGGCAGAGCATGGCAAAGCAAAGGCTGCAATTATCTGCAGCTGAAAACAAGTAGCTTTAAATATGTCCATTCACCTAAGAAGGGAGGGAGAATTATAGACCACATGCTCTTTCTCTCCCTTTTTCTATCATTTCTCTTCTTCTTTTTCCTTTATACAGTTTATCACCCATAATTTCAGGATGTGTTTTGTTTCTTTAAGCTGTTTTATCTATAGGCTTATGAGGTCAGTCATGTGTGAATTCTTTTGTTAGTCACCTCACCTTTTGCCTTGATGATAGAAAATTGATCAGGCCTAAAGTACAAGTTCAATAGACAACCCCCTTGGTCCTTTGTCTAGGAGAATAGCTACCATTGAAGGCCATGAGCAGGTTGCTATTAATATGACAGCCTGCTCTATCTCCCACTGTAATTTATAATGAAATACCTAATCTCCATTATTTTGATCCAAGCAGGCGATCCCATGAAAAAGTCTTTTCATCCAGTTCCCAATGGCAGTTACATGAGAAATGGCAAACCAATAATTTTTGTCAAGTTTTTTAAGCCAACAGAAATGCTTTTCCACTGCTACAGTTTCAAAAGGCACAGATAAAGCTCATTCACTGAGATGAATGAAAAAGCCATCTGGGGTTTTTCTTTTTGACTTCCTTTCCTTTTCTCCATCCTTGTAATCAAATTTGAGCAAAATCAAATGGGGCTTTCTATGAAAGTACCTTTTGTTGATCTGAACGAGCTGGTAATTTACAAAATACCCTTCCTTTGTGAGGAAGGCTAAAGAAAAAAAGAATCAGTAGCTTTTAAAGCTGGGCCTTGGTGGGACTCTAAATGCAGTGAAAGCAGTCTGTGTTGAGAGATTGAAATGCATTTCAAAGCCAGGCCTGAGTCAGGGTACAGGGAAGAAAAAACCTATGTGCATTTTATAAGAAGAAAAACCTGAATGGGAAGGGGAAAAGAGAGAGAGAGAGGAAAAAATCTGGATAATACATTAATCATTATTTTGGAAATTGTCTTCCTTACTGACACATACTGCGTAACTAGTGATTGAGAACTTGGATTTTTGTTCTATTATAGGCATCTCAACATTTGTCTGTGCTGCTTTAAAGTTTGAGAGGCAAGGATCCTTGAACACTGCTGGACTATGTTTTAAATGTGTATATATATTTTTTCAACTTTGCTTTTTGTGGTTCTTTTTCCTTTTTTTAACCTTGCCTGTGAAGTATTATGAGGAAAAATACTTGCAGGAAAGCTGAATTTATTCTTTTTGGCATGCTAATATTTATTTTTATTGTATTTCTGCTCACCAGATTTCCTAGGGGTAATTATTTCCCATTGACYGAGACCACTGGACAGTGTGAACAGCTAACAAATAGTAAGTTTATGCCTTGTTTTTATTATTTGTTTTTTTATGATTAATATGGAAAAGCTGAGAATGTTTGATTAATTGCAAATTTAGTATTTTAAGAATGCTGTAGAGCTGTATGAATCTGTTAATGAGAAATACTGATGTGGTTTAATGCTTATCATCTCTGTTACTTACTGTAACTGTTTAGTGAGATACAGCTAAGTGCATTGTCCTGTGTTGAAGMTAAAACAGCTTGTGAAATAAACATTAATTTTCGTGTCATATGCAATGATGTGAGCAAGCCTATTTTAATCTTTTCTTACTTACAGCCTTGCTTAGAATATGAAATGTTTCTCCCTTTCCAATTCTGTTTTGATTCAGGATATAAATGCATTTAAAAACAGATTCCTGGCTGCACAATACAAAACATGACCGGCAATTTTACAGAAATGCTGGCACTCATATGAGAAACTCTGGGGGTTATTTTTATTTTTAAGAAAGCTTCTCGTGTTATTTTTACATTGGCTTATGCTGTATTCTGGAAGGAAGAGAGAGGTATGAATGTTACTGACTAAGATCTTATTATTGTTGCTAATGAAACACTGATAAAACCACACTGGCTTTTAGATTTTTCTTTGAAAGACAGAGCTTGGAAATAATGTAGAACTCTGAACTTTCAGTTATAAACTGTTTCAGATGAAATGAGATAAGACATGATTTGTTTTGTGTTCCTTATGCATATGTGTGGACAATGTTGTGATACCCACTTAAAAAGTAGACTGTAAGAAAACAGGTTGGGATAAGTCTTTTGCTTTTTAACATTACCAAAAATCCCAAGTCAACCTTGTAAAGTTTGAGTGTGGTTTCCATTAATGAGATCCCAAAATATTTAACAAATAGGTTACAAAGTATTTTCTTCTACATTCCGCAATATCTGATTGAAGTGGGAAATGTCAAAAAGTTACTTTTGCAGCTSAATTAATTTCTCACTTCTAGTTCTTGCCGTCCTATTCACTCTAGTTTCCTTCAGGATTTGTTTTCTCACATGGTTTTGAGCCATTTGCTGCCTCCTAATGACTGACTTATAAAACAGCAAACATGGAAAATTTCCAAAAAACTTTTCCTGGAGCTATCACTGCTGCATATTTTGTAATAGTCTACCATTTATCATGTATTTATCACTGATGAAGAAATTCGTGACTTTTTAGTGATTCTGCTCTGATATTTTTAGCACTACTGCAGCCTTTCCACCCTGAGAAATGCAGGTTACAGTGCCTTAATGGGAAACTTTCATAATGCTGAGTGTGGAAAGAAAGGCACAAGTGGTTGACTTTGGATCATGTCATTTAGATAATGTAAGAATCTGTGCTTTCACAGACTGGAAATCCAATATCATGGGGCACTTTTGTGGGTTAAGTAATCATCTCCCTTCTCGCCCCCATTTAAAAACCATAATTAATCTTTGATTTGTTTCCTGTCCTTTCTCCTTTATACCCTCTTAAACTTTAAGACATAGTCTTCYATGAAAGACTTTGTCAAACTGAATGGGTTTTCAATGATTATTTAACAAATGAAGCAATAAAAAAACAAAACAAGATCCCCCTTGGTCTTACCTGTGTATCAAAGCTCATATTCTTGCTATATTCTTACCACACTGCAGCAGCTTGCTCAAGAAATTTTGTGACCTATCAAAATATAAGTATTAAGATTTTAATGGGACATAGAGAACATAGATTCTTCTCTGTGTAACCTTTTCCCTCTCATGGGGTCTGTATGTAGTACAAAGGTTTGAATTGGGATGAGAGTGTGGAATGGAGTTCTGACTTTACCCTCTACTATTTATATATACTTGTGGATACTCTCTAAACTTTTCCCTAGATGGAGTTGTACTCAGAGACAGCACTCCATTTGTGGCAGAATGTTTGTCAACCACTGTAAAGTTCTTAAACATGGGTTGGATTTTGCAAGATGATCTTCAGCTCTGCCTGATCTCAAGCTGCAAAGTTTTACGCTTGAACTTTTCAAGTTCAAGCATGTTTTGCATTAGAGTACGAGGAAATAGCATATTAAATTACTTGTAGTATTTTTTAAAATAAATGTCTTCCATCTTTTTAATCATCTGTTGGGAAGGTTTTGTTACAGGAGAGACCCTTAGCAACAAATGAATGCCATGTTTTTTGAGAATGTATATAAATGTACACTTAATTTATAAATGTAATTTTTATAGCCTTTTATTTGAATCTTTGAGAAATATGTACAGTAATTAAAACGGGAGACTGAAGTTATCTAATGAGTTAACAAGTATTTCCCCTGTTAGAGAACATAACCCAGTGCAGCATAAACTGAACAAGGGAACGTTCATCTGTCATAGTGCACTGTAGCATCACCATGGGTGAGCTGTTGTATCTGTTGAAGTGACTGTTGAATATAAATCAATAATTCTACTGCCCAAGCCTAAGATGTTTAATCAGATGGTTTGGGTATTTAATCAGACTGAGTTGTACTTGGATGGAAAAGGTTTTTCAATGAACTTTTCAGTGGCCTTTCTTTTATTGTTTTAAACAGAAAGAGGTGGGGACAAAGGATAGTAGGTCCTTGATCTCATGTGCCCACTAGGGTTCTGCATTGCCTGCAAGAAACACTTCTCTTTCCAGATAAATTTTTGTAACTGAACAGTAAAACTGTACTCAGCCTTATTGAATATACACAGCAGCTCATGAGAACTAKCTTCTCATAAAGATCATAAATAAATGCAAATTTAGGCAGTCTCACATCTAGAGGGAGTCCCTTAAAGGAGACCTAAAGGAGAAAAAGGCTACAGAAATACCTGGGAATTGGAATGAATATAGAACATTAAAGAAGAGATAAGAGAAAATCTAAGAGTGGTTGTGTGTTGTTGAGATAGGACAGGGMATTAACCCTCTGATGTTCCTGTACTCTGGTCTTTTTGTCAGGGTCCTAACCACCATTTAGATTGACTGTCCCAGGGCTGATGGCTGCATTCAGTTGAAACTGATGTCTGTGTTCACATTATCCTRAAAGTGGCAATTTTTAAAATTTTATTTTTCTTACTCTGTTGTTACCATACAGTGTGGTGAACTTAAAAGAAATGTGAGCTTCTCCTCYGCAGCACTGAAATATTTCCYACTCAGGCACTGATGAGCAAACCASGGTCTGGCTGCAGTGCTGCTGGACAATCCTGGTTCAGTGTTTTCTGCTGCCAATGCTCAGTGACACCAGGAGGGTGGGATGGAGGTGTTGGGGCATTGTTGATCTTTGAAAGGTAACACAYACAGTGTTCTCTTTTAGCCCATGAAGTTCATCCCCAGACACCTCAGAATGCTTACAAAATTCTGATGGTAATTTAAGGATGAGACAGCAGGATCAATGYGTTTAAGTATATATATTATTGTGGTCACGTAGAATTATTGTGCTAATGGCATTCCCAATACACTGTGAGTTTTGTGTAGTCAGGTCTATAATAAGTATAAAATTYGCTGTTCAGCATGAACTATGTGATAAAGTATGTTTTGGGGGGAGGTTGTGTGATCTTTTGTGGGGCCTTTTAAACAGTTTATTCCTTGCAGATTTATTGAACACTTGCAAAATACCTCAGAAAATTATTGATGTTATTTTGAGCACTTACAAGGCTGTAAGTGTGCACTGTATGTTTTGTTGGATGTCATTCATTCTTCATTGTTCCAGTGAGTATCCTGCTCACAGGGACCCCTAAGGCTCCAGACAGAGCCATTCCCTGTGCCATGATGTGCAGAGAAGCCACAATGGCTCTGCCCATGCCATCTTCTGAGCAGTGCCAGGTCTGGTCTCTGAAGAAYTATGAACAAATATTTTCAAGTGCATGCTCTTCTTGTTTGGAAAGAAGTGGTTTAAATCAATTATCCTGAGTTGAGCTGTGGTTATTTTGGTTGGTAGTGAACTACATGCAGAAGATCTCAAGTGCTGTTGCTTTATCACATCCATGTCCCAAGGAGATTCTGTGGTAGATTGCAATCTATTTCTGGTAAAAATGGSAGGTGTTTTTTGTGGCATAAATTACTTGTAGCAGTTGTTTCTTAGCACTGTGTAACAGGAGCCAGGTGCTTCCAGAGGCAGCAGGGAAGGTCCTTTAGAGTGGCAGCATCGCTCTGGTAGCCTCTTAATTCAGCAAACTCCGTAACTGTGCAAAAGACAGTGGAGTTTCTCTGTTTGAAACAGAGTGCACTCGGTGCTAAAGTGCTGCCTTAATRCTTGGGATAGCTATGGCTAAATTCTACTAATTCTACAATCAGTTCCAGCTAATCAAAGAACMRKTATTTCTAGAGCCTGGGACAAATAYTATCTGTTAAAGGAAAGGGCMAGCAYAGAYTCTGGTAGTGYAAAGTYCTTTCCCTGTTTCTGTGTCARATAAGCCTTTTTAGAYRAAAACCCCWCAACTAATTTYRAGATCATAATAYGTCATGCTCWTTTTGTATTTTATGCACATTRTRCATTTTATGTGCATTACTTCATCTTAGATTGCTGTTTGCAATAATCTTTCTTTAAGTATTAGGGGATAGAGCTTGATTGAAATCATCAAAGTTCTAGACCAGGAGTTTACAGGGATGTTTCCTGTTCATTTTATTTCAAACTGAAGAATGTTATGATGTACCAAGAATATGTCTTTTATATTTTTTTAACTATGTTCATTTTTTATATCCTCTTTCTACACTGTTTTGTCTTTCTTTCTGCTGTGTACATCTGGGAGTTTTCTAGGCCACTGACTGATGGCTTTGGTGTCTGTTTATAGATGCAGTATAGACCCAGTTCTTGACTGGAGATTCTAGGTGCTCCTGTGCCTTTTCATCTGTAAAAGCAGAACAATATTTTTATGCTAGCCTTGTATATGTGCATMGAAATAATTGTACCAGGAAAATAATGTTTGACTGACAACCTTAAAATCAAAKGTCCTATTTTGATTTAGAAGATTARGGAAGGATAGAKTCATGGGCAATAASAARCTGAAGTCTTTTCACCAGGCTGATGCAAGTCTTCTGAGTGTTGTGGAAATGTGCTAATTATAATGTGACACTATTTTCCTAACTTAACCTTGCAGATCCATGAGCTTAATCTTGTACTGTCAGTAAAATACTTCTAAATCTAATGGGAGGTGGGACAGCTATGTGAAGAGCTCTGGAAATATTTGTCCACTTGTAGGACTGTATTTGTCTACTTCAAGGATTTATGTTTGCTGTGTGAAGTGATCATTGTTGACCATTCTGTGGTTTGCAAGATAAGAATTCTCATCATTCTTTGTTTCAAAAGTAAAACTAATGGACTAAGAATATTAAACCAAGTTCCATCATGATTGATCTATTAATAGATCTGACAGTTTACGATGGTATCTCTTGAATCAGAAACCTGAAGGTGGTTGAATTTCATCAATTTATGCATTCAGAAAACATAAACCCTGTCCTTGCACAAAAAATGCCCTTTTACAGTTTAAGGAAACAAATCCTTGTGAGACTTCTGTCTGTTCTATCAGCTCTTGTGCTCTAATGCCTCCTGTTTCCTCTGCTTGAACATCTCYGAGGCTTTCCTCATCAAAGCTTTGCAGTACAGCCTCTCTGGTGTCCATCAGGCCAGGTAGGTGCGATTTTTTTTAAGCATGCTGCTTTCACTGCAAGTCAGTTAGAAGCAGCAAATGTGTGGGCAGCTAACACAGACTAAAGGGAAATTTGGAAACTATTTTGTAGAACAGGTATGCAGATTATTGACTAAATAATGTATGGGAAGTATTGTGGTATTTGAAGCAGGGAAAATCTAAAATAAGTGACAGAAACTGTAACCTGTAATTTTTTCTTCCATGTTAAATGCACTTGGCAAGGGGCTAAGGTGTCAATTTTGTTTTGTATAATTTCAGYTTAAAAATGTTGCAAAATGAAAGTTCTTTTGGGTGCTTTTTTTCAGTCAAGTATRTTTRTCTCTGTTTATGGAAAAAGCAKAGCCTCCACATGCAAGAAAATGTATGGGGGGATTGGTAGCATACAAAMGTGGATGTAGGAAATTGTTGAGTCAGTGTAAACCCTGAATGGATTTGCAGCAGAGAGTGAAGTTAAAATGTATTTGATTTAAAACAGAATRTGCAACATCTTTTTTCGCTTGCTTTCAGGAATTTGCTGTGTAAATTCAGCCTATTACAGATAAATGAAAGAGAGAAGTTATAAAATGAAAAGTAGCTGTAATGCACAGATTGAATGTTTGGGTGGGAGTGAAAGTAGGAGTTACTGGGTTGGAACAGATTCCTTAAGATCTGTCACATCATACCATTAAAATAAAGAGCTAGACATAGTAATTTTAAAGGGATATTGTGTAAAAATTGGGAGATATTAATGCAGTAAAATACGTTGACGGATTCCAAACTTACGGTCTGTTATGTGTATTATACTGACATAATAACTGTAGACAGCAAACACTTGATGGGGGTACTGGCTTGCTTGTGAAAGGAAAGATTACAGTGAATCAGGAAACTTTGATTCCATCAGCTCCCTGTGTKTGTCTGCTTGCAGTTTCATGAGATAATTCCTGTAATTTTTTTTWATCAAATTTGTCATATAATCAAAGATCTTCATGAAAGTTGTGACTTCTTCCAGTTTCTACATTCTTAGTAGCTRCTGTCCTCATGTGAGAAGGCCAAAAGAGGGAGAAATTGCTTCAATTTCTTTTGTTCTGCCACAGAAATTTTAATGGCCATGGGCAACTGATTTCATCCATTCTGTTTTCCACTGAGATCTAGTCTCATAGACCAGATAAGTAGGATTTTGATGATAAATAAATAATTTCACAAGTACTTAAAACCTATGGATAATAGTGTTGTACAGATGATCAAGATTTTAGATATAGCAGAATATAAAACTGAACAGTACTTTTCCACAGCCAGGSACTTCATTTTAGACATGTTTGGAACCAGCTCACACTGTCTTTTCTGGGCACCTCACTGTCTGTGCCTATATGTGCAGTGCCCCATTTTCCTATTATATTGTGGGGTCCTTGGATGTGGAAACCAGGGGTGCTTTTCTTATTGTATCATAAAACACCTGAGGAGAGTGGTGAATTCGTCTCATTCTCCCAGCCTAAATTCTGATCCAGTCTTCATCTGTCTTCCATGGAGAACCCATCTCAGGCTCCCTGTGAGGTATTCGAAAGTCTTTGCTGAGAGTACAGTTTGGAGCTGCTAAGTCCCATTTGTTGCATATCACAAAAATATAAAGAACTGGGAAGAATGAAACCAGAATTTTCTGCAGTGCACAGTTGCACCTGGTATATCATTAAGGTGGTGCAATATGTATCTAAAATGATATATAAAATATCTGAATTTTAAAGCTATATCTATTRCTTGTTCTTCCATTTCTTCAATATTTTACAAACTGTATCAAGGAACAAAACCACTTTTAAAATCCTTTTTTAAGGAAAGAAGAAGAGAGACRCTCTTAAAATGAATGTGAAGGTTATTATACATATTTAACAAAGCCTGGGAACTTTGAGTGTAGACAGCCATTGTCTTGTCTTAACCCAGCGGTGAGTAAAGGATACAGTGTCAGATGTAACTTTGAATTTTCCTGGCYTCTGTCACTTCACATCACAACCTTAACATTAGTAATATACATTTTTTTTGGTTGAGGAACAATAGCTAAAAATGTATTTTGACTAGCAAAATTAAGAAGATGACACGAAAATCATAGAAGTTCACTGTGCAATAGCAATGCGTGTCATTTTTTTAATACAAGTGTAATTCTGAGTACATGGTAACTACTATCTATAGCTACAGAAATATCACCACCTCCTGCCTTTTGGCAGGAAACTATATTTTAAGTTTTATATATAGATTACACAATGACAGAGAGGGTAAAAACTTTTAGCAGAGCATTATACTTKAGTACAGAGCAGGAACTAAATATAGTCGCTGTGTCATCACAGCAAGGTTGCTTTGTGGCAAAAATACAAAAAATAAACCAGCAGAGCTGTACATTACTGCTGTTACACAGTCATTAGAGACAGATGAAGTCGGCTATAGAATAGCTGATTACAGGAGATCCTATCACGAGTGATAACAATTGAACYTGAGCAATGCCATTTCATGATTGGGAGCCTGGGACCTGTTCTGTTGACTCTCAAATTCTTCTCATTAATCTCCTTTAAACTGGAAATTTCTACTGGAAGAGATGCACACTTTAACCTTAAGTAGCCAAAGGAATACTTTTGGATACTTTCTCCTTGAGCATAGGAGCTCTCCAGGTCTGTTGGCAAAATTGTATGTCCCTCTAAGGAAGCAGGAATTGAACCCATTTGCGAAAGGAGAGAACAGAAGAAATCTAATAGTTCAGGATGGCTGCCCCGTTCTTCAGCCCTAAGCTGGTCCCTGTCCTTTCTGTCTTCTCTCTCTTACTGTGCTTGGTTCAGTGTCAAGAGCACAAAAGGGCTCAAGGACTGAAACTGGAGTTTYCATGCAGCTCTAGGGGGAGCCAATCCAACTATGGGAATAATAATATCATTCCTAGGGCTGCTTGAAGGTGGGTAAATGAGAAAGGAAAAAAATTGGCTGTTTCTGGGCAGGAAGGTGAGCAGATATCAACGAATGTAAGATTTACAATGGGTTTTTGAACTCCAGTCCTCAAATAGTCTGCAAGCAAAGGTCTGTTAAGAGCTTGTGCAAAGCTCAGTTAAATCAGGTCAATTATGAGTTTTTCTAACACAAGCAGAGCTGCTTGGCTAAAGCAAGAATAAGCCATTTTAACCTGCATTTTTGTTTTAATTGAGGTTTTTCAATTTGTGTCCTAGTTTAGCTAAAATATAGAGCAACTGAGTCAAGCCCTGGAAATCAGTTCTGGCCTGTCCTGTTACTGATGTGTCCAGTCAGTGAGTGAACTGTCATCTGAGGTTCAGGACCAGCTCTCCCCTTCYCAAAACTAGGGCTTTCCCCTTCCATGAAAAATTTTCCATTTGCTGAATCATGATATTGCACAATAGATAAATTTACATTTCAAAGGGTTATTCCACAGGTAGCACACTACCAGGTCATTATCAAACCATCGTCTGGGACATGAGAGTGTGCAAACCTCCTCAAACAAATGATGACTATTTTTACAAAATCYGGACAGGCCTGCAATGATGGAAATACAGCCTTAAAAGGAGCATTACCACCTCTAGCACCATCTTGTGTTTTCTCTTAAAATGAAAGGGAAAAAAGGTCTCTCAGCGAGCTCCATCACKAAGTGTAGAGACTGACCTGTAGGGATGCTGGTCGCTCTGAACCTGCCACTGATTAGCATGGAGATTTAACCACAGGATTATTTGGGCAGGATCCTTATTAGGCTTGTTGTAGAATAAGGAAAAATTTCCTTCCCTGAGTTGATCTGTGAGGCGTAAGGGCTCATTTGCCAAGCTTGGGGAAAAAATGCTGGATTCTTCTGCAGGTTTTAGATGTCTGGCTTTTACATTACATGTAAACTCTGTCAGACATTTGGTTCTTTTGTGGATCTGGTACTTGCTTCTGGTGTGGTTTTGTGTGGGTTTTATTGTTGTTAGTTAGTTGGTTTTGTTCACTAAGACGCAAAATCTAGAAACATATTTGCCTGCTTAACTCTCATTTTCTTAAATATATAATTAACTTTGGAGATCTGGTCCTAGGAGCCCGATCTTGTGAGAATCATGACATGTCCTAGTACTGCTACTGATGTCAAGGGAATATTATTTCATGTGTGGAGTAGAATAAGGTCACATACAGTGTAGATAGTCTGTCCTGTGTGTGAGATCAAGAATCACCATGGTTACTTATCCGGTATTTTACATGCACTCTCTCATGCTTGCTCTCTCTCTCTATTTATTTATTTATTTATTTACATTTTTGTGTTATGTGGAAGACAGATCCTAAATCCGAACAATTTTCTTTATGAAATAATGGCTGGAGCCTTTTGAGTGTTTATTGCTTTGCAGTGGTGAGGCATCAGGAAGCAATGGCTGATGCTGGGTGCTGGAACTGCTGCTGGTCACCCAGTGCTTCCTGACCTGAACATTCCCGCCTGTAAAATGAGAATTGTTTGCTTTATTAATATAAAATAGTTATGGTTTTCATCACCATTTCCGTCTTATCATGGGGTTGTGCATTTCCAACCACAGTGACAGTCTGCTATCTGGATGCTGCATAACTGCAAGTAGGAGTTTCTATTTAGTGCTTGAGAAGTCTTTTAGGATTGAAGTGACTTGGAGGTCCCRTTTATGATGCAGTTGTCCTGGTGTCTGGCACTTAGCAATACAGYGTTTTTAGGGTCTGCTGAATGGTAAAGTATTAGCAGTGCAATCCAACTCCAGAAATATATTTTTATATATAATTTTAAGATGAAACATTAAAGATCAAGCCTAAGATTTTTTTTCCAAGTAAAATAAATATTCTTGTYCATCAAGTATATCCTCCTGCTTCTTGATCATGTCAATAGTGGCAATGAGGGGTGGGCAAACAGCTTTGCAAGCTTGTCATTATGGAAAGTAGATTGCTGGGCAATCACGTTACTGGAAGATCAAATTCTGTAGAAATATTTTCATTTCTAATTTCTCTTTAAGTACCAAAGTACTCGTGAATCTGTGGAAAGTTAGACACCAGTTTAGGASTTGAACTGCTTTGAGTGTTTGGAAAATAGACCTGTTTCAAACATTTCTGAGGCTCTAATGTTGCTTTTCTGGTGGCATCTGAGCTTAATTTGGTGATATGTGGTTGTTTTTAACAACCTATGGGCTTGTAGGTGACCTTGCTTGCTTTGAGGGACAAGCTTATACTGAGGCATATTTGGAGAATTGTTCTGCCTTGCTGCATTTAAACCATTGGGTTTATACTACTGCATTTATAATGTGGGTTTACCAGTTTAAAAAAANTTAAAAAAAAAAAAAAAAAGGAAGCCAAATTATTGTAACAAGATAAAAGGAAAATTAATGGGAGGAAAGTTGTTCAGCTGAAAAACAGAAACATTTTTCCCCCTGATGCTTTTTAGCAGATTTTGAGCAGTGCTTGTTAGGGAAAGAGGATAGCCATGGCAAATAGAAGGTKGGATTTTTAATAAGGAAAGTAATGATTGGAAATAACCAATAGGAATATGGACAGGTAAAGAATAATTAGAGATGATCTTTAAATAGCATAAAAGTAAGAATTTTTTGCTCTGTTCACATCATTCTGTGTTGTGCCTTTTGCTAGGATTTTACACATTAAGATTGCCACGTATTGCTTAGTATTGTTAATACGCAAAATCCTGGCAAAAGGTTGACATTGTAATGGCTCTAAAGGACCCATTTCAATGTAAATCCTGAGGGTCTATCAATGTGCAGGGGATTTATGTGGGTGAGTCCCATTAATGGTAATGGGACTTATGTGCGTAAATCTCTTCTGCATTGATGGGAAAATAGACTCCTTAGTATGCAAAGTCTCATTTGAAATCAAAGAGCATTTGCATAAGATCCATACATAGCATGGAACTCTGTGTGTTAAAAACAGTATAAAAAGAAGATAATACACCTTAACTACTTCAGTGGATAAATATTAGTGTGTAAAGAGTATTCTTGATATTATGTATTTTAGTTTAAAAAGTGCAGCAATATTAACACAATTGTCTCCAACTACTAGAAACCAAAATAATGGTATTTTTATTGCTGCAGATTGCTTTTACGCAAGTGTAGTTGAACAAAGTAGTTATGTACAGTCGCAGAAATTTTGCAGTGAGCTCATGTCCCATCTTTCTGCATGAACCATTTAATTTTGGACTATTTTTAGTGCAAGCAAGAACCAAGAGATCTTTGCAGTCCCGGCCCTGCTGCAGTTCTCAAAGCTTGTACATGCATCTCATAAATGGTCCCAGGCGACATCGTGTTCGCTTTTATTTGGGTACCCAACAGGACTGGAAAATTCGCGGTACGCCACTGTTCCTGAGGATATTCCAGCGATAGAGGAGGATTTATCTCGGGAATGAGGAATTTCCGTGTGCGGGAGCGAGGGCAGCCCGGAGCCGGGCGCTGCCACCGAGTGTCGCTGTTGGCAAGTGTAACGTTCAACGGGGACAGGAACATAAAACTTCACTTTTTCAGTCTCCTCCCGGCTGTATCCGGGTGTTTGCTTTGTTAAACTRTTCCGTGCGTGCTGCTTACCCTGGGGGGACTCCAATGGACGTGGAGATGTTGGAACARAATGATGGTGGGCTTGGAGAATGTCTGCAGTGTTAACGATCTGCTTTGGTCTTTGCTGTCTGGCATTTAAAAATYATTTTAAAAAYTAAGCATGAGCATAAATRATTTAATAATTCTGCTAYTTCTGTGGTTTTGAAGTGGGTCAATGAGACGAGTAACTTATTTTGCTGATGTAGACAAAACGTGGCCTGTAGAACGGTTATTCTTTTCCATCAGAAGATGGAGAGGGCAAGGAGAAGATGTAAGGAGCGATTTAAGGAGGGAGTTTTGGGTATGTGTGACTTGTCAAGGGTTCATCTGCCTACAAGAGGAAAATCTAGTTTATGTCTCATGTAATACCTCACATCAGGAATCGGTAGGACTCTTCCAATGAGATTTCTCTCATATTCAGGGGCCTTCTAAGGAGAAATAGCAGAGTTTAATATATTTTAATATTACAAGTGAGCTTCTTAAGGTAGCTTTAAGACAAAGAGACCAAAGAGTGCYTGTCACGTAAATAAAGTTTCTATAATAGCAGCTCAAATGTAGCCCAAATGAATATTTCAGTACTTGGGCACTCATTAATGGTTCACAATAACTTGATTAAATATGTTAATGGTTATTTAATGTCAGGGAAGAAATCAGGATGCTTCAGAATTTTATATTCTTGTAAACTTAGGTTAAGAGCTGGATTTTTTTTTTTTTTTCTTTTTTTTTTATGGACAAGATGTGAAAAAGCTTTGTATCTTCTAAAGTCAGGAATAACTGTGTATATTATTGTGTATATGATAGGTGATATACCTGTGGCTAAGTATATCTGAGTGAATGCAGCTTCAATGATCTGTTCTTACCATGCTAAATTTCCAAGCTCATATGTTTCCTACAAAGTGATTTGCCTACTGGATGGTTGATGATATTGTGATGTAACAGAAATTGAACACACGAAAGCTTTTAATTTAGAGTAAGTGCACATAGAGAGCCCTGWAATTTGCAACTAAAAAGATTTCCACAGTTTCTTGGATTCTGAATGAGCAGTATTAATTCATTTTGTTTGAATGAGTTTTATAACTCAGCAAAGTTTTACTTGTACACGTCATGATGAGACTGTTTTTCTTAGTGYTTGCAGGTTCTAATCCTGGACAAATTTGGATCTATGCACTGTTTATATGGGGAGGCAGAGTACCTTCTTTTGTGTGTGTCTGTATTTTGTTTTGCCTATTTTTTAAGAAAAATTAAAAACTTAAACCAAGTGACTGAATTGTGTTGAACAACTTGTGAAATCATACCTGTTCTTCTTCTCTGAAAATATGGGGGTTGTTAAACAGTGATGAAATTATGACATCTTGTAAGGGTGTGAAAAAAAGTTGTTGTTCTAACTGCCTAATGGGTTCCTGTAATTGCTGCTTTTTGGATGACTGCTCAAATCAGGGTTTTGAACCTTGTTGCGTGGCCATCCCTGGAGTTGTTATTCAATGTACCTGTAATTACCCTAACCCTGTGGTGCCTACCTTTGGCAGCTGAAGCCCTGCTGGGTGTGATTACGTGAAATGTAGAAGCACCATTTGGTAAAGAAACATGTGCTTGTTGTGTAAGAAATGACCATTCCATTTCTACTATTGTTGTAAAAACAAAGTTCATACACAAACGTTTTCTTTCCTCAAGAATGGTGAGGGGTTTTGTTGTTTTGATTTCTTCTTTCCTTGAGGAACGTGAGATGTGCATTTGGGAGGGTTGGTGGGAAGGAGACAGAAACCCACAGAGACTTCTTTAAAGCTTGGTATTCCCCTTCATTCACCCATCTTTTTATTCTTTCTATATTTCCTTTCAGAGCACATTTACTTGATGAGATCCAGTAGACTTGATCTTAGTCCTGAGTCAAATCTGTAAAGAAATACGAAAGAGAATTCTTGATCACTTTTCTCTCATGGCCTCAACACTATCATCTGTTGTACTAAATAGATGAACTTTTTTGGGGGTGGTCAGTTTTGGGTGGTCTTTGGTAGTTTAGGAGCTCTGGTAATTCTGGGAACCTGAGTCTTAAGTTTTATGGCTGAGAATGTAATGGGATACTCCACTGTTTTAGATTTCAATTTTGGCTTATTAGATCACCAGTAAAGATAATATCTTAGTCCAGGAAGAGATCAAATAATTTTGTCTGAATAACTGAAAGTAAGGCTGTACTTCTGTCATGATAAAAAGTCCAATTTTAGGGTAATGAAAGGAGCAACTAGTGGTGTTGTATATCCATCTTTTTAAGGGCTAAGTAATGCTAAAACAATGAAGGATTTTACATTTGATTTTACAGATATTTTCTGGCACTTGGGAATTGCTGAATGATACAACACTTTCCTCTATCCAGCCTAAGATGATTGACATAAAAGATGTAAATGCCAGCATAAGGAACATCTGAATAACTGCTATCTTATAAAAGCAAGTTTACTATCTGAAAAATAAACAGCAGATTTAACAACCACTGCTTCTTTTTTGGGGTTGAATAGCTAAGAGAGAGAACCTTGACAGGCAGGAGTCCACTCCAGCTGTCACTTGGGTGCCTCAGTCATTTCTGAGTTTTGTTTCTTGATTGAAGTAACCATAATTTATTTTAATCTTGAAAAAAATTYTGTATGCCTTTGATATTCCACAGGAAAAGACTTTAAATAACTGAGAAAATAGTTTGTATTGSTACAGTTTCAGATGTTCCTGCTTACTGACCCTGGTCAGTGGATRCATAGCAGGCAAAGAGCTCACAGAATGAGGTCCTTAATTAGCTAAAGATATCTCTGTCTCTGCTCAAGAGCAAGGTCTAAGGCTGCAGGATACAGCTGCTTTAAACTAAACAGCTTAGCTTTGACCATGAGTCCTTTTCAACTGGCAACATTTTCTGTAATGCATAACACAGCACAGTTAATTTTATGCCTTTAAGTAGCTGTKCTGTGTGTAATTCAATAACCGAAGGTGTGTGGTGAAATAAGGGGATGCCAAAGCTCAGGTGGTGCCAAGGAGTTGTGAGACATCAGTGACATCAGTGATATTTCTGTTATTTGCTTTTGTTTACAGTAATGTCCACATTCTCCACAAGCAAACAACAATAATTTTTGTAATTATAGATATGCTGAAATTCATTATGTTGTAAATGTRTATTCCCAAGGGTGACTAATGTGCTTAGAGAATCGTGCACAATGAGTTGGCATTTTATAGATTTGATCCAGGAAGAGGTTAAGATCCTCGTACAATTTTCTGAGCAGCCTCATGTATGACCCAGAGACACCAGCAGCCACATTCCTGGTGCGTTCTGCAGAACACTCTTTGTGTGTGGTTAAATAATGTCATTCTTTAGGATATTTTCAGAAGACCAGGTGGAATGTAAATTATGGGTAGCAAAACATATATCTGGTGACCTTGRTTTTGCTAATGGGATGACCACCCTTCTTTCAGGAGACATTTGAGAACCCTCTGCATTTTTCCAAGAATACTATCCTATCCCTCATAAACACTGGGGTGGGAGTAGGAAACACCTATGGGGAGATGGGAATAAGATCTCACATAAATTAGGGGCACATGCTGAGCTGGTGTAGTACTAGCACCTTGAAGGGATACAAACAAATAACTTGAGCAGACCCTTCTGGTGTCAGAACTTCAGGTTATATGGATTTTTAATTATTTTTTTTTTTAATTCTAAATGCCTAGGAGACTTTGAATTAATCTTCTCAAAGCTGTATGTGAGTCATTTCGAAGTGGTGTTAGATGTCTTTGTTTTGTTTTTGTAAGTTAGTGAGTTTGATTTATTTTAAGAAAGTGTTTGCAGTCATAATTAAGAGAGATATTAAGCTTAGTGTTAATTACACAAATTGATGTGAATATCTGATTGAGTCCTGAGAGGGTTAGATTTTTCCCAGCTGTGAGAGATGACATTAAAAGATGGATAATTTGTAATTTAACTGCAGGAGTTAAAGGAAATTGTGATAAAAAATATGACTGTCTTTGTTTCTAAACCTTAACAGCAAAAGGTTTTATGATCTTGAGTGGATTTAATACACTGGTAATGTGATGGAGAAACTAAATTGTAAGTCTATGGTAGAGAGAGGGCAGGATCTTCCTCTTATGACTTCTTTCTTCTGTGGAAAATACTGATCCTTTTGGAAAAGTAAAGAAAGCCTGACTATTTACCTGTGTTCTGTAAAATTCCAGAAAATGACCCCTCCTTTCAGAGCTTTTCTTTTTTGTTTTCTGTTTTGGAGAGGAGCAAATAGTAACTTCTGAGACATGGAAGGTTGATTCATCACCTGCTTTCTAGTGATACYTGTTATGAATTTTCTAATTTTGTTTTCGTTTGCAGAATAATTTTCCCATTTTCTGATGACATTTTCAGTGTAATCCAAGACCAAGTCTGAAGCTGACCTTGCTTTGGGGGGTGTGATGATCAGATCAGATAATTTCCCACGGTTTATTGCAGCCAAATTTATTCTGTGATTACAGTTTGAAGTTTACATTTGGAACCAGTACACTAGAAATTCCCTCTGGCACGGGGTTCTGAAAATAGTTGTAATATCCTAATATTTACAGAGGACTCTTTTATTATATGGAGCATTGATGCTGAGGCTCTTTCCAACGAATTTTCTGGGTTTCTTAGCAGGCTTGAATATGTATTTTTCAAAAGACAGTAAGAGGAAACAGGGTTCTCTATTTAGATCTATTATTTTAAGAAAGTACAGGATTTGCATGTGCTGATGTGCAATTTCAGAAAAATAAAAATAAAGAGGGATTTTCTTAATTTCCTTCAACAGCTGAAATGTAGGACTTTAACTCTGTGTGAATGGGAAACTGAAATAATCTTGCTGGGTTTGGACTTACATCACTTTGTACTGTCACTGAATTGCCATCTCTCTTGTGAATGCTGAACTTGGAATCATAATTGCCCCAAAGCTGGCTTGTGTTGCACGATTTCTCCTGTTGTGACTGATGTACTCCCTGGAGTGGGTTGAGCACTCCTGGTGCCTCTCCCCAATGGCATCTGTCCAGATTTCAAGTTCCCAGCATGTGGCTCATGTGTAGTAAAAAGGATGTCCCCATACCAAGGAAGGCAAACTCAAAAAGTATGATCGGGATAAGGGCTTAAATGCAAAATATGGTGGTATTGTGGTTTGGTTGATCTTGCTGTGGGGGTTCTATTTATTTATTTATTTATTTGTTTGTTTGTTTGTTTGTTTGTTTGTTTATTTATTTATTTATTCTTGCCTGACTGTTCTCTGTAATAGATAGAGTTTTCTGCCTGGAAAGGCAGTTGTCTCCCAGGAATCTGTCGTGAGGAGGGCTGCTCTTCCACAACAACACCTGTACCCTGCAGCCTCTTACATTATCACCAGATATTACTTTTCTTTGAAAAAGCTCCCCGAGTCTGATATTACAGTACATCTTAGTTTTCAGCTGCTTCTGCTACTTACGGTTCTAAATTATTGATTTTCCTTTCTTTCTCCCATTGGATATTTGGGAAGGAAAGCTACAAAGGAAAACCAGTTTTCATGTTACAGGGAGCTGTTTTTCAAGTGTCATTAAGTTGCTTGGAAATTTATAGAACTWTGATTTTGAAAATCTAGAAATAAAGGAAAAATGTATTTACTTCATGTAAGTGACTTCATTTCTTTTTTTAAAATTGCTTTCTCTGGTATTTTCTCTGTTGCTAAATTCGCCAGTGCTTATTAAGTGTGATTCAGGTAAATAAAGTTGAAAGTTTGAACAAGTCAGAAAGGTTTCGGAGCATAATGCATTCTATGGCAAGCTTAATGTTTTATAAAAGCAGTGGAAATACCTGTCTATTAACCACCATATATTGTTAATAAGGCCAATGCTGATGCAGTATATAAATGCCTGTATCAAATAAGTTATAAAGTATATTCTTGGCTTTATAGAAATTTAAATTTAAATGTTACAACAGTAAATCAATGTTTGGAGAAGAACCTAGGAAGAAGCAAAGTACTACAATGAAAATATCCAGTATTTCAGTTAATTCAAAATAAATGGGGAAATTAAATTTAAATATTTTTAAAGAGTCCTTGAATGGTTTGTTGATTAGAAACTAATGTAACTCCTTGTCTAAGATAAAACACCAAACAGGCAGCAGCTGCTGGTAATTGGTGCAAGTAATTGTAGAGCCAATAAGTTGAAGAAGTGCTTATTAAAAGAAACTGCCTTCCTATCTGCTCGTAAGTTCAATTGAGTAATGCACTCTACATGTGGTCTGACGGTACGTAAATTATACACCTGATTTAAAAACACTCCATCCATAAGAGCTCCTGTTTTGCTCATCCATAAAAATTTTACTTTCTTTATTACTAACTACTCGCAACAGCATATGGCATAATATCTATCAAATTAGGCTTTGAGGACATCTTAGACTGGCACCCTGCTGACTTGAAACATGTGCTTAATGCATATTGCAGTGGGTTTAACCCGTTGAGTGCCCCGGGATAGGCTCCGTGCTCTCCTGCAGGAATGCCCATGTGGCCTCCCAGGCACAGCCTCTCATCCTGCTCATCTGCTGGTATTCCACTGGCACAGACTGAGGGCTTTCCAGGGACTGTTGGACAGGCAGCATTTCAAGGAAAGGATTCTCATGCTAAAGAAACTTTGAGGCTGCAACTTCTTTGTTTGGACCTAATAAAAAAAATAAATGGATCTGAGAAGAAGGGTTCTAATTCAAACTCGCTATTTTTTCCTCAATTTTTTTTTTTTAGATTTTAAAATTGAAACTAAGCAATGCTTCTCTTTCAATTCATTAGTTTGCATACAGACTTTTCTGAAAAAAATCCATTAACGTGATGCAATTATCTTCTAGTAAAAATTGAGGTGGTGCTGTGCATTCATCACAGAGGTGTTTCGGTTCACATAGATGGTACCTCCCTTTGGCCTGCTTCTAAAATAACAAGAAAACTATTTCCTCCCAAATCTGGATTTTGTCTTCAACATAAAATATTTACACTCTTTGTCTTTCAAGAATCTGTAAGAAATCCAGTTGTCTACAGGCCTGAAAATGTTTTTGTGTACCTTTAACAAGTCATGTACCATGGGTGAAACCTGAGGACAAATTACTGTAGATGTCTATGAAACCAATAGCTAAATATTGGGGAAGACAAGGAATAAAAGCATCTGGTTCAACCATCACACAAAAGTAATTTGGATGATTTTATTGTGGCTTTTGTGGAAGCTTTCAGGGCATTCTTCGGTAACAGTTTGAAGTCTGAATACTGTTTTCCCTTGCTTCCTGAGAGTAATTTTTAATGGAACGCTTTTATTAGCACTGATTTAGAGGTTTTACTTAAATTGAAATAAACTTACACTCTAAGTTATTACTTTATCCCCAAGGCTAACTTGACATTGTGATTGACTCTAGCCCTCTCTACCTGTAGTGGTTTTCTTGAGTCTATTTGAACAAGATTTGTGCTGCAAAGTTTTGCTGCTGAGTCTGGGTTATTTGAAATAGCATTACTCTAGTCTTTATTAGTGAAGAAGTGACAAAGAAAGCCAGCTTAGCTTTTAAAAAAAAATCTTGTTCTTTGAGATTTCACAACCTGTTGCTAGCAGATTGGAAGAGACATTTTGAACCATGAGCAATGGCAAGATAACTTTTTCAACAGATCTAATAAATACTGTATAAATAATTTTAAGTGCTTAGATATTGGATACGTAGTAATCCTTGCACATTTGAACTTGAAAACCATTTGGGTGTCAGTTTTTTGTTCTCTGTCAGTTTTTCTTGTTGATTGTTTGGGGGTTTGTTTCACAGAGAGAAAGGAAGGATCATGTTTTCTTATCAGACTTGAGGGAACGTATTCTCCAGCTGCCTATCCAGAATTCATCACAGACTTCACTTACCAATTGCTGTCTGGGAACTGGAGGTGGAAGCTAAGGCAGTGTACTGCAGGAAGTAGGAATGGTAATGAAAAAAATGCAGCTCAAGGAAGAAGGCATGAATAAACTTTTCTGAGATCAATTTGTGTCTAATATATCCTTAGAAACTAAAGATGGGTTAGAGGTGAAAATGATTCTTGGTGGAAAAACTATTAAGCCATTAAACCAATTTTTGTTTAAGTGTTATTGACTTTACTTTGTGTTCACATGCAACCTTGTTGAGGAGGGTTTCCTTTGGGCCAATTCATTAAGCAAAATCATTGTTCAGTATAATCTCCTTTTTATCAGGTTCATTAATACCCAAAGTCCTTTTGACTCAATATCTTACTGCTCTCAGAGACCAACAATGGAGACCCAAGAGAGAATGCAAGAACTTACACCAGAATACTTCCCCATACTACTTCCTCTTCTTTCAGGTTTACTTCTATATGCTTCAGGGGATTTTTATAGTGGTGTATCATATAGTGTTAATTTTTTTAGCCTTTTCATATCCCTCATCTCTAGGCTCTAGGCATTAATCTCCTCTGCCATTTTGTTTCTCGTTGGCTTGGTACTGTAACAGTCTTCCATGATTTTCCAATTAGGGATTTTTCCCCACTAACTCTGGTWACCTGATTTCTTTGAATACTGCAAATAGAGTGGACATGATCATGTTTCTTCATGAGGTGCTACTGCTCACATCACTTCAATGAAAATTGTCTGCCTGCTGTCTACCCTCTGTTTTGTTATTTGGGTAGGGAGGGTGTTATTAGTTTTTAAATTTATTTAGTTATCTAGGTGAAGAGTTTCCCTCTTATCTCATGCAAGAGATGTCATCGGGGCTCCTTTCCACTTGTCCTTTAACTGGTTTGCAGTTGCTGGCCCACAGGCAGGTGGTGCTGCTGCTGTTGCCTCTTTATTAGATCAGGGGATGGGGATTATCTGCAAACGTCCAAGTCTGAACCTCAATGATGGCCTGGGTTGAGTAATTAAATGTAGTTCCAAGCTATATTARTCTTAGCCCTTATTAAAGTTATTTAAATAGTAGAAAATAGTATCTTTTGCTACATTTTCAGCTTTATTGCATACACTGAGCCCCGTGTAACCCCGAGGTGATGGCCTGACCTGAGACTGTGTGGGTCAGGCTGCCATCAGGGGGCTGCAATCGATTTACTCCAACAGGTTTTGCATATTCAACATGTGAGTTGCACCTATTTTGGCAACATGTGCAGTTGAAGAGTGAAGGAAACAGCTGCCAGTAGAATCCAAATTAATCTGTTGCAAAGGTTAAGCACTGATCATCGAATTAAACAAGGAATTGCTGGAAGGGAAAGCCATTATCTAGTTTCATGGTCTGYTACCAGTAAAATTTTCAATTTTAAATTTCAGGTTTACTACCTTTACTTGTGGAAATGTCTTCATTGTAGGCCTGACGATGTGTTAAGAATATCACGAAGAAATACATATTTAAATATGAATGTGTGAATGCACCACTCTCAGTGACAGTGAAATTAGACAGTAACCTCCCACTGAAAGATAAGTGTTTATAAGATTAAGAAGTAAAGCACTGTTCACTAAGGGACAGGGTGGAAGTACTTAGCTGGCTTTATTGTATTGTTATAGGTTGGACATGAAATTATAATTAATGTTGTTAATTATTCTGAAAACAAAAAAAAATTACTTTCAAATAGCTTTTAAAATTTGCATATTATTATTCTCCAGAACAAGCTTAATTGACTCTTGCTGCAACTACTTTTAAATCCTTTTCAAGTATTGTGTTAAAAAAACATGYTTTAAAAGTGCTTCTTTCCCTTCAGTAAGGAGTTGCTTTTAGAGAAAAAAATAAAAAACATGAACTACATATTGAATTTTCCAGGCTGTGTTTCTGCACAGCAATCTTCTGAAAAAGTGCAATTATTTTTTTTTTCCACTCAAACATGCATTTGAGAGGAATGAGTAGATCAGATAAAGAGCAGAGATTCAATTCAACTCAACCTTGAGTCACTCTCTGACTCTGTCTCTTTAAAAAGGGGGAAAAAAAACCCAAGGTGGCAAAATCAATACAAACCAATAATAACTTCACATTTGTGGAAGCAACATGAATGGCTCTCCAAAATATTGAGACACATCCAAGTACATTTTAGCAGAGCTGATATTTATCAGAAGTCATTTGCCCTCAAGCAGATGCTCTCTTTCATTGTGCTCCTGTCACAAATGACTAAGATTTATGACAGACAATTACAGCATCTGCAGTTAGCAGCCTTATAATCAGCACCATTATTTAACGATTGGTGCAATAAACTGACTCCTGTTACTGTTTATCAGATATCAGTCAGTTCTGGCTATTTTCTTCAGCTCCCCAAATCACAGTATGGTGCAACCACTGCCTTTTAATGGCTAGTCAGAAGCAGGCACATTTTCACGTTTTGTACAGACTGCCGAGGAAAAAGAAAAGGCAACCAATTACATGTATGTATGGTGCCCTCTCATTTGAGATGCCTGTGTATGTAACTATCTCTATACAGTCTAAAACCTCTTGAAAAAAAAAATAACAGCTTTTACTATTTCAGATAAGAGCTTCTATTTAGGCTTCTGCATGGGGAAAAATGTCTTCTGTTTAAATATTCATGTTTTAAAGAGTGAATAAAATGTTGATATACTGTGGTAGTCATATTCTCTTGCAGCATGAATTCTATGTRTGTTTGAGAAAGGGACTACATGCACTCATTTTACAGTTTCCTGAATGTCAGGCAAATAGGATAATTGTGTCTTAAACTTAGCAATATTCTTATCAAAATTAAAAGCTTGAGAAATAYTTCAGCTGAGCCTATTAATGAATGCATATGATGTATTTTATGAGACTTCTATTTGGTCTGCATTTTTTCCAGGGAAACTTGTGAGAGGGAGCTAAAACGTGTTTGAGCTGCAAGTCCAGCTGAAAAGTATATTAAGTGTTGCTTGTGTTCCAAAAGCAAAGATGTAATTTCAGTGCCACATTCTGGCATTACTTAGGCCAGTGATCATCATGAGTCTTGTTCCCTTAAATAAATGCTGTTGTAAGCAAATGCTTTGTGTAACTGAGAGCAGACTTTGACCACTGTAGCCTGAACACTAAATTTCCTAAGATTTTTTATTGCAATGCCTGCATCTTTTCTGCATTTGTTCTTGTCAGAATATAGAAAATTTTATGTTTAWTGATGTCATCTTTTGTTTTAGCTGTTAAATGAGACTGTTTGTTATCCATAAAGTTTTCAAGGAAAACATTGTTTTAAGCGACTAAGAAAATAAGTTAGATTAGATTTTGTGTCTGCCAGTAGAAAATAAGGGTAAATAATGTTTTTCTGGTTTTTGTGGAGGTGAGTCATCTGATCAACAAGCAGAATTTAAACTGAAACTGCTTGGTCCACGCATTGCCTGATATGTGAAATATAAGTATTCTATAACCATGTCTGTTGACTTGTTTATTAATAAACTAAGAGCTCACAGGGCAGATCTTGTTTCCTGGTTCAACAAGTACCTAACCTGTTGTTATTTTCTTTCTCTGGAGTAACAGATCACATATATTTCTGTGGTATTCCAGCAAAGAGTCAGAAGATAAAATCTCTTCCATGTGCCTTTGGTTGAAATTTCACTGCTGTTGACATTTTCAATAGATTTTTCACTGTTTATATTCACTTGATTATTTTTTTAAGTTGTTCATGTGAGCAGTTATAAACATAGTAGTTGAAATTTAGGGGCTTGATTTCAAGGTTGTCTAGAGCATTAAAATTTATTTCTTATATTTTCAGTACATCGTACATATAGATGTCTTTTGTAAAAATTTTAGATGAATTCTGCATATAGAAGAGAGATRTGGAGTCTACTAAAATTGAGTGTATGGCATACAATTTCTTGCCTCGTTTTACCTATATAAGTCTGTAATACACTTGGGAGRCTTTGTCTTAAGAAAACATACAAAGAAAACCAAGGAAATATACAGTGGRAAAGCTGACTTCTGAAAATTGTACCTTGATTTGTATCTTTTTGATTTTTAAGTAATTTGTGAACATAGAATAYCATCAGTATGCAATCATGGAGCAATGTTCTTTTATTAATGAGTACCTGTCATTGTACTCATGATTGAGGGACTAGACTGAGGCATCTGGATTAATTTTATTTTCAGCTGATGCAGATGTTAGATGATGAATGGTAGAGGGCACCAATGGTAGGAGCTACTTAGTGATGGAATCACACAAATRTTTAAATCTATAGAATTTAGTCTTCTAACTCTCAGAGCCATTATAAAAAAAATGTCTGAAGTAGAAAACCACCTTAGACATGCTTTGAAAGTTGTTTGGATGCAACAAATAAGAGATTCCTTAGAAAAATTAAAGCCACCTTTGAGGCTTGGCCAAATATTTATACACCTAAGTTCTGATGGAATGACTGCCAGACAGGAATGTTTGGTAGTTGACAATGAGCTTTGGGGTGGGTGGTTAATAGGCTGTAATGCTGCACTAAGTTCATGTAGGGAATAAAAACCCTTTCTCTCTGTTCCCTTATAACAGGCTTTGAGAGCTTGGCAAAGGAAGTTGCGGGACAGCAAGCAAACTGTTTAAAGTTGATGCTAAAACATTTTGGAAGTGAAATTTGGACTTTTGCTTTCACCTAAAATTGGAGACCCATGTCCATCACGTGTGTCAGAATGGGTAGTTGGTATCCCTGTAGATATTTAAGACCCAGGTTGTGAGAACTCATTTGTTAACTCCACCTGATCTCACATATGATCTCACATGCTTTAATTGAAGGAAGAGACTGTCCTTTGTCCTAACAGTTGTTGAATCCAAACAGCTGCTGGTTAGTAATGAGCTGTTGTAGTTTTAGAAAAAGACAAAATGACTGGTCACACTGGAGTTTCCAGATGCTGTAGAGTGATTTGGTGTTAAAACTTGTGAAACCTTCTGAGTATTTTTATTTTTTTTTAACGGAATGTTAAATGTCTCTCTCTGTCTTGTCACTTTTGATTGTCGTAATCTTCATTTGACAAGTAAATTTGTTTGGAAACCCGTTCTGCTAGAGCAAACCCATTGCCCTCATTAAGGAGCTGTCCAGGGTAAGAGGAGGAAGAGCAAGTGCCACATCCTTGTGTAACACCTGTGACTTCCATTGGGGTTAATTCAAATGAACCTCTGCTCCTTTGTTCATCAAGCATTGCCTCTGAAGAAAATTTGCCTCTACTCATAATGTATTAAATAGATGATGCCTGTTGTGGCAGTAGCTTTTGCACCTTGTCACTGTGAGATAGTGCACCACTGCTATCTCAAAACATTGCTTTCTCTGGGATAGGAATTAAATTGTAGGGCTGTATGCCTGGAAGTATGTTCTTCCAAAAAAAAAAATCAATATTAAGTATGCAGCAAAACATGATCACTTGGTGTAATGCTGAGGCAAAGACATCAAGAATAATTTTTGGATATATAAACAAGCAAACAATACTGGAGTTAAGGAATTATTAATGCATTTATTTCATTATCTCAGAGAGGATTTTATTGAACTTTATTGAGTTGTGTTTGTAGGGTTTTTGGGGTTTGTATTTTCTTGGGGTTTTTTTTAACTTGGCTCACAATATGAGATTCTCAAAAGTTTCATCTTGAAATTGATCCTTTTCCTGACTCCAAAGGTCAAGTTGTAACTTGGTATGTAGTAAGCTACATAGGAGAAGGTTGCTCATAAGAGTTGCTGTTGGTAAAGCATGATGAACAAACACAGGTTATTGTTCCAGCTGAGCTGAACTTCAGGCTATAATCAAAATATGCTTTCAATCATGATTTTTATACCCATAATATCAAACCTGTCCTCAAAATAGCTTTTGTAATAACATGCTGTTTATCATGCTGGATYTGCAAGTTCCTAATTCTAAAAGCACAGATTGCAAACTTTACTTTGTTTCATCAAAGAACTTGAACTGCTTGAGTTGCAAAACTCCTCTGAGGAGTCAAACATTGTCACAGTAGACAGTATCCACCTCCCTGCAAGGTTTGCTCTTCCACACACCTAGAACATGTCTGAGCTCTTTCTAGGTAGAAAAGTTATACAATCAATAAAAGCTTGCAGCAGTAACACTTGTGTGATTAGTTCATTAAGTAAGTCCTAGAATTATGAATGTCTGGGAAGAAACATCATTTCAATATAGGCCCATCTTTACTGGTTCTGCATTTTGTCCTAATGAAAGATCAGAACTGGTTGTCCCTACTGTCTGCTCCCTATACTCACTAACTACTGATTTTCTCGAGTGAACTAAGACATGAAAATTACCTTGATCTTCTTTTAGTGAAGAAAGGTGACAGGTTCAATTAGTCAATCACTAGATCTCTTGAAATTAGAAACATTGCCTTTYGCACAAGGGTAAGAACAGGAAAAAATTATTGTCCATTTCACTCAAATACCATTTGCCTCTTTACACCCTTGCCGTCAGCACGTKTTTTTCTGTCCAAAATTCTAGCTTGTTTATTTAATAAAATGCAAATGTGCATCCTGTGGAATTTGAGAAAAGTTTCTTGTAGTGCAGAGGAGTGAGGACAGGACAGGAGTGAATGTAAAATGTGCCTATGCTGTTTCATATTCATGTGTGTAGGGTATTTGCAATTTGGGAAAAGTACTGATAGTAGCATTATTATATTTTTAAGAAATTTTCTAAAGAGTCSAAAGTAGTTTCTAATGTAAATATTTCTGCAGCTGTCAGCCTAATAYAGTATGGAGAAATGTTATCCAAGGAAACCCTGAGAAGTTCCACAATTTTCTTCTCTCATWGCTGTTGATTCATATTCATGAGTGAAATGCTGTATTAGTTCTTGAATATTCCCAGCATCTCATTCTGTCATGTCAGATTTGTTTCTGGGCCTCACAGATTAGATCMTATCTAATTTTCATTAGATTTTAAGGGTCACATTTTGAGATAAAAGTTATTATTCTTGTAGGATTTGAATCTTAGTTTATGAGGAAATCAGCCAAGTAGGGCATTGCTTCTAAGGCAGAGGCAGCATCAGCTGCACAACCATTTTATACTCCTGTTCCCACTAATGTTTGCCTGGGATGGCCAAGACTGAATGGAACTCAGTCTGGGGCCTTTTCACCCTTCCACTTTCCCTTATTATTTTAATTAAAATAATCTCTGAAAGCCAGGTCTTGGAGTTGCTAGTGAAGGTTTAACTGGAAGGAAAAAACAGATCAGAGTGGAGAGAAGGGGATGCAAAAGMAGAAATGGTGAAATAGAAGAATAAAATGATTTTATTAAGAGAAATATTGATGCTTACTTTTATCAGTGGTTTTTTTTTTTAGTGCTAAAATGCATTCCTTGATTTAAAAGAAAGGCTTTTGTCAAACACCCAGGTCTGGGAAATGTGTTCTAGAAAAAAGCTTGTAGTATGGACATTTATTGCTACAAGGTAAACGTATAGCAAAAGAAAACAAAGATAATTGAGTATCCTGTAAAAGATGCCAAACAAATGAAAAGAATACAATTTTTTAAGATCCTAGGGCTTTTTTTTTAATGAAATGTGATTGCAAGTAAAACAAATGCAATAGCTTTGCATTCAGTGTTGCAGCATTCCTTATTTATGCTATTTTTGAATTATTAATATAATGGTCAACATTATAAAGGTGAATCTGCATGATATGTGGTATTAGGAGGAAAAMCAGAATTATTTTAAGTTGGTTTTAAGGTGACTGTTTTGGGCTTTTGATGTTTGGGTTTTTTTCCCCCCTTGCATACACTGAAGCAGAGTATGTAATAATAACAATGAAATAATAATGAATAATTTTGTTTCTATGGCTTTTTTATTTGCTTCATATTCCATAGTACAGTGTGGGACTTCTGTGCCACTGCTATCATATGTGTTGTTTATCATCTAGAGAGGTTTATAAGGATATTTTTTAAAGAATCTTTTTAGAGGGTTAAACTTTGAGCTAATTGTGTGTGCACTATGTAGTGATCTGGCTCCCCCTAGTGTAGTGAAAAATCCCCCAAAGATTTAATCAGATATTTAATGAATTAATAAAATGGGGAAACGTATTTTTGTAAGACATATAAAATAACAAACTTTTTCAATTGGAAAAACATCACTACCATTTTTGGAAAGAAAAAAAAAGGGTTTTTTTTTTTCTGAGTAATTTTTACTGCAGTTTATCCAGTGAAATTTAATGTGTTATGTCTCCAAAAGAAATTTTTCATCAATTTGTTGATAGGAAATAAAGCTTCAGATACATTTCTTCAAACACTAGAATGTGTTACTGAGTTCTGGAAATGACTGCAAATTTACAAACTTCCTGTCCTCTTGGGAAAAGATTTGTGTCAAACAGAAATGTTTAGAGCAGCTCTTTCTAAAATGAAAGTGTTTGGTGAAATCCTCTTTCTTTTTGTAGCTATTACACTCTATGCATCTAATGAAATCATAAACGGAAAATTATAGCTTCATTCGAGGGAATGTGAAGCCTTACTCCAACAGATGGCATCAAAACACCGGGCTGAACTGCATGATTGCTGATTGTTAATTGCTTCTGTAAAACAATCCTTTTAAACAGAGTAATGCATTTTATCATACAGATTATAGTTCTATGCATTTTGGTTTTTCAGTATGTGTTAACATTTTCTCCTCCAGTGTAAGATTTAGTGTTTGCATAATTATCGGATTAAACAACAGTGACTCATTTTTTTTTAAAGAAATGAGGACAAGAACATAGAGAATTATGAATCACAATTTCTGTTTATTCAGAAATGCTAAATTACTGTACAAGTATGAGCTTTTATTACGCACAAAACAAATGGAGCAAGATGCCCYGAAGTGCAAAAACAGTTACCTAGTCCAGCATTCTTCACTCGAGAAACTCCCCGTGACGTTAGCGGGAGCCTTGGCTGTGTAAGGAAAGCAGAGTGCAAAAAGATACTGTACAATATCCATTAATCATTATGAAATCAATACCCCTGATTATCCATTTGTATTGTTCTTGCACCGTAAGGGCTGAATATTTTACGCAAAGCTAAATGAACGGGGAAATTCTGTGAGATGGCTCGGTTAGTCCATCAGAAATGATGTGAGGAATTACACGAGAGTTTGTTTTGTGGAGTTGTTCTCTTGTTTTTAATGTAGTCAGCCYGAGAGTGTTGCAGAGATAGCAGGCTCATGTTTGAGGAGTCTGCAGACTTGCACCTTGCTGGTGCTGCCTGCCCTCGAGCCGGTGGAGCGTTGTGTGGTTCCGATGGAGGATTTTATCCCGTTCGCCAGGTGTGATCCGGGCTGGGGTGCGCTATTTGCTCATTCAGGACTCTTGTGACCTCGCCTGGGTGAGTTTTGCTTTTTCCATCAGCGTAATGGAGGTAGCCAGAACGAGAGAAAATCAGGCTTGGAAAATAAATTAAGAAATAGCTGTGCATACTTCCAAGACTTTTACTCCAGACTGTCTTTTGTTGCAATATTGTGTTATTATATGTTCCACAATGTCTATTATATAGAGAATGTGTAATTATATTAATTTCATAACTATACTGTAATCAGCATGCAGCTGTCTGCTAAATGGAATATCGGGCCTGCAATAATGTTCCATTAATTGGCCTTCGTGGCAACCTGTGACAAAAAGGGGCGTGTGAGGATTGTGTCCTGCAATCTGCTTTAGCTCAGTGGATCAAGAGGGGCTGTGGTAGCAAAGAACACTCTTACATCAAAGTGCTGTTGRTTTATGTTTCTGTTTTGGGTGCAACAGAAATGAAAAGGGTTTTCCTCTTCTACAGTGAAGTTGTTTGTTTGTAGCAAGTTTGTGATTTAATGGTTCTAGAAAAGCTGGMAAATGCAAATCTGTCCATTGACCTTCCTCCTTTGCTCGCACATCCTAATGATCTTTGCACAGACTATGCAAGAAGTAAATGAGCAAGAAGTAATTCCTGTGGAGTTTTAGCATCTTTAGCTCATTTTGAGAGYGTTTGGGACATCAAGAAATACCTGATTTCATTAATGAGTAAATGTTAGTTGGCCTATCCTTAGAAGTCTAAAGATACTTTGACAGTTTAGGAACTACCTGGTATGGAATGTGAAGTGATGTGGGTGTGCCAGGGATAGGGTTCAACCAACTCCTCGTTCCTTCCCTAGGTTAGTGCTGAAATGGCATGGGAAATTGGAGCCACTCRAAGAGAGTCAATAAGCTGGAAGCAGTAAGTTTGTCTAGACCAATTTAGGAAGTCCTTTATCTGTTTCTGGAGTATGTTTGAGTACTCTACAAAAGCTTTTTCCATAATACKGGAAGAGAATAACATAAAAGAAAGAGGGAATTCTTCAATGCCCTCTTGTTGTAAAATACATCTGTATTTTTCCRTAAGACACTGCAACTGGGTAAACTGAGGCAAGGGTTAATGGCTTGGTTTTCAAGAGGGTTTAATACCTGCATCTTTCATTGAAATGGGATTGCTAAGTGACAGGAGAGCAAAATACATCTATATGGCTATGAGACTACAGCAGTCTCTAGTCTGAGCCTTGTACTTTTATATCAGTGCTGTTACTAATTTCTCTTAAGAATTTTACTTAGAGTTACAAACCTTTCATTCTACCATGTAATGCAGCATAAATCCRTACAAAGGATTTGTTGTTTTCCATGTACTGTGGAATGGGCCACAATCTGCTTCATGCCAATGAAGGAGAGACTGGATTAACCATGTACCAGTCCATTATAGAATCTGTTGGGTTTGCAGTTGGCTGATGCATTAGCAAGAATGTTCATGTATAAAGTTAAATGTCTGAMTCTTTTATAAGAAATCTGGTTTTTGAAAGGTTGATGAATGAGTGGATACTAAACATTTCTGAAGTCAGTCCATATACTGTGGTGAAAGAATAAGGATTTTTTGGTCAAAACTAAAAATGATTGGAATACAAACAAATCCAAATTAAGCTGCATTCTGTTTTCACATTCTACAGTTGAAAACCAATTTACTTATTCAGGCATGGAACCTGTTGTAGACTGACACTGACTGTGTTTATATTACATGTATATTCATTTGTAGGACCATCTGTTGTCACATATATAGTACCTGTGTGTACTGACCTCGTGGAGATATAGTTAAGCTGATATTTGTGGAATTGTCAAAAATAAAATTAAAAAAATTAGAAAAAACCCAACAACACCTCAAAGAAATGGATGACTTGCCCCTGGTGCTGCTTATGCTGGCAAAAAAGATGATAGCACAAGTGAAAGCTTTTTTTTTCTACATTTTTTAAAGCAAATTAATTATTTCATATGTAAAATCACAAAACTGTCATATTAAACAAGGTGTTACTAAATAATTTTGGATGCTCATTCAAAGTGGAATAATCTATTAGCATTGCAGAAAGGATTCATAATTAACAAGGCTGTAGAGGTAGGCCTGCCTGCTGGGCTGTAAGGAATTGTGGAAATAGGCTGTTCCACTGATTGTCATGAAAAGTGATTTTTCCAAGACATACAGTATAAAACCAGAGCTGTGGCAAGTATGTATTGAAACTAGATGATATTTATAAAAGCGGTGAGATTTATTTCTTTTACYGACTTTGATTAATTCAGAGCAGGTCTTTTCTGTACATCATGTTCCTGTGTTACGTTCCATGCATTATATASTGCCAGTTTAAATCTGTCTTCAGCCTGGTGAGACTTCTCTAATTTAGGATCTTCAGTAAATCTGTTTCACTTTTGCTTTTGAGACCACTGAGAAATTGGAAGAGGGCAGAATGGAGRCTGAGAATTGGTGTGTGGGGACCCAGGGAAGCTCCTGTCCTTCACTGAGGAAGCCCTTGTGCACTTCATGATGTGGCCAAGATGAGTGGTATTGGCTTAGGAAATTAAAGACCCAAATTATTTTTATKATTATTARTAATAAYAATAATGACAACAGCTATATTCTACACTTTTTTTATTCTGGAGGTCTCAAGAGTTAGAAAGGGCTATCTTTCATTATAAAATTATTTTTAAGAAGTTACTTTTTTTGTCTCTAATCTTTAGGGATTTGGGGTTTCTTTTGTTTACTTTTTAGAAGCTGCCTTAATGAGGTTTTTAATAGCATAATTTTCAGCTTTTCTGAAATAGTGTTAGCTAGACTATTCTTTTTCAATTTCCTATCTGTTAATGCAGCTTTTTTTTCCTTTTACCAAATTTTAACAGGACTCCATAGCACTGTTATTAGGATGTCACACACAAAAAAAAATGCCAGTGATGTTTTGAGCGTGGGTTTTTCATTGTGTTTATTTTTAAATACATTTCATGAGGCTCCCTGGACAGAATCAAATAAATGAATCCTGCAAACATCTTCATTATGGTGCAGCCAGAAAAGAAAGGAAGCTGAATTAGGACTGTATTCTTAGCATAGTTCATAATAAGCGTTATCTTTATGACAAGCTTAAAGAACATAAATTGCTGAATCCCTAACAAAAAGCATTTGAAACAATTGGCTAATTAGGAAGGGGGGGAGAGAAAGAGCAATATTTGTTTTCCTTTGCAGTCTAGATAAATAACGCTTAACATGAATACATAACTTATTTTGAATGATCTGTTGTGTCAGTATCTGGCACGTCTTTTTCAGTGACAACAATTAAGGATACGTGTAAATGGAAATGCAGACTATCTGTCATTGTCCATTTCCTGGTAGTGAAGCATGCAGTCTGCCTCCCAGCAAGATCATTTTGCCAGGATGTGAGTGAGCTGGTCACAAAATGCATAGTTGATTATCTCATCGAAACACACTAATCCTGGCAAAGCTACCCACTATAGAAGAGCCATTGTTTGTAATAGGTCAGTTGTTACATGGCTTTCAAACCTGACTTTGGATATACATTTTATATATTTACTTACTGAAGCAAAATGATATGTCACAATGAAATCCAAACTTGAGAGAAGAAGATATATTAATCAGGATATTACCGGAAAAGAAAGGAAAATACACTCCAGAGAGAGGAGCTGAGGCAGTCACAAATRCACATTATTTGGCTCAGTACAGGAATAACTGGAATTATATGGCCCAGGCTATGGAAGAAATCTGACTGGATGATCTTAACGATGTCTTTGAATATTTAATTGAAGACAGAGTTCAGCCCAGAATGCATTTGAAGAACACTACTAAACATCTGTTATATAGTAATAATGGAATTAGATGATAGAGAAAATATCACAATTTGGTATTTCTTAAAGCGAAAAAGCTGCATTAGAAATTTGACAGTTTTTCAGTGCTGCTCTATTGGCAGCAAAGTAGAGGTTTCTAATGAAATGTTAAAAGCAATATGCACATAATGAGTGCTATAATTTTTCTATCATAGGTTCAAAAAAACTGTATAAAACAAATAGTTTCAAAATTAATTATAACTTAAAATTCTGTGTTTTCCATGTAACTGTTAGTGTATAAATGTGGAGGAAAAAAATCTTTTTCAATTATAACATAAAAAAAAAAATCTGCCATAAATTAGAGAATACCTGAAGTAGCTATTAAATTTTCGGTTAATTGTGAACTTGTTTTGTATTATCTTTCCAGTACTTTCTGATTTGCAATAGTTTTCCCCCAAAGATTCTTGAAAAGTATAATAATTTCTTAACAAAATATATTTTATGTGTTTTACTAGTATAGGTTTCTGGTAACTATAGAATGTGCAAAAATACCTTTCTGAAGAATATAAAAATATAATAAGGGTTAGATGAAGTGAAAAGTACGTACAGGGCTGAAGGGAAGAAACATGGCAGGAGAACAAAAGTTTTGCAAGTTCAATCAATATTCTTTAATATACTTTCATMTAACAAAAATGTGAAATCTGTGGGKTTTTCCYKCTGTTCATTAAGCTCCAATAATCATCACGAGGAGAAGCCAGTTTCCAGGACATGGCATGCAACTTCCTTGMGGAGATGCAAGGTAATAACAAACCTAAACCTGACAAGGGAATTTCAGTCCCAAAAAATCTCACCTCACTGAGCTTTCTCTGAAGGATCTTCCTCTGAGGCTGTCTTACACTTTTGCCCAAGATCCTTTTCCCTCATGGTTTATTCCTGCTGGCTGTGTTGGGCTATGCCAGCAGCACTCGATGATCTGCCCAAATTTTGAGTGGCCACGCCCTACACAAACCTGTGCGAATTTCAAAGGGCTAAAATTAAAGCAAACCTTATCCTTATTAACACATGTCCAGTCAATGCCCTTGAAAGAAATTGGGACTGGACAATGACTGCTTCTTAGGAGAAAATGTGCTTTTTTACTGGCACTTTTAGATCTGTTGAAYAGTAGGAAACATGCAGTGTGCTCTGTGAATACTCTGAATGCCCTCAGCCCCAGCCTGCTGTCTGGCCTGAATGATACCTGCCCCCATGATGGGAAAAAGTCAGGATTGTCCTGGTCACCTCATGGTGGATTTAACAGTTGGCCTCAATTCTGCACAGGGGGCTGGAAAWCCCAGCTTCAGGTTCATAAAGGGTGCCTTCACTGCCTGACTTGTTTATGTATGCTCTATCTTGAATAAGAACATGCTTATTACTTTCACAGAATATTCTTTCTCAGGGTCTCTCCACACTTTATAAATTCAAATGAATAATCCTCATATAATAAACAACAAAGCAAGAAGCTGATTCCAGATGTTGATGTGAACCTCTTAGGAGATTGTAGTTTGGTTTACTGGTGTGTTGTGGTGCTSCCTCTCCACATCTCTGTGTCCTTTGGCACTTGTTGGCTAAACTCGATCAGATTTGAAAGCAGTGTAGCAGTATCAATTATGTGTATTCCTAAAAGTTTTGTGAAGATTGGTGCGAGGGCAAATACATTCAGACTGATTTCAAAGTTGGGCAGATTAAAAACTTTCCCAGACTTTTGGGCAGTAYGTTGTCAGCCAGTGGATGTGCTCTGCCAGCAAAGCTGGTATTTGACTTTGGACTTCCAGTTAATTTGATAATGCCGTTTTCTCACATACATGATTTTTAATCAATGTAAATTAAAAATTTCTAGTTAAACTCCATTTTTAATAACCTAATTTTAAATAGGGATTAAAAAGGAAGAGRCTTATTTTTGTGGTAGAATGTTTCTCCGTAAAGTTCCCCTAAAGMATAAGATACTCTCTTGTGAGACATTTTTCTCCAGAATGCATTCAGCRTAACAATTTTTAAAGAAGAATGGTATTTTCATTTCTGCAGTTTCATGCTATGTCATCATGCCACTTCACATTTTCAAACCAGTTCTTTCATAAAATTACCGATGGGGGRAAAAAAAAACCCAACATATTCCTTGCTCTTGCTGTCATGGTAGAGACCATGAAGGCTTAGGTTGACCTGGGAAGGCAGCAGGAAATATATGGAAAGTAAAGAGAAGTATCTCATTAATACTGCTGTTGCAGTAATGAGATGGACTTTAGCTCCAAAGTTTACATGTRGATTTTCACAGAAGTATACGTGGGTTTGCAGATTTCCCTTAGAGCAGAAGCATTCTGTGTTCCCTGTGCTGCTATTTAGSATTGGCAATACGATGCGTTTTCCAGCTAACTTTGTGATTAAAGATGTCAAAAAGTATGTGTAGATAAGCAAACTATTTTTGAAAGGTGAGTTGATTCCTACTTTYCTGATCATGAAATGTCTACTGATTCTAAAATCATCTGGGAAGACCCGCAAACCCTAAATTAGTTAAAGGAGAGCAGAAACCAGCATTATTTCTGGAGAAGGTCCTTCTCACCCCCCAGTTTGGCATGTAGTTCTTAAAAATCATAGAGTCACAGAATCATTCAGGTTGGTAAAGCCTCTGATAAAATAACTCTTTCATGAAGGTTATTCTTAGTATGAAATTATTACCAGGAAAAAAAAAAAAAACTTTCTGGCCAGTTGTCAGCACAAAACCTATTTCAGAATAAGTATTAGAGCTCTCCATTATTTTCTTTATTATTTTCCTCTGTCATCTGTGTAACAGTCCCTCACAGTTGAGGGGGGTTATAAAAGAAGCTTTCTCTTTAATTGATATCAAGTTCAGTTCCCTAATTAATGAAAATATAACGTCTTTTGATAAAATGCCACTTGAAATAAACACTGCTAAACATATTTATATGTTTTATAGCCTTGTAGGAAAATAAATAGAACCACATTCACACCCAAGGCCCTAAAGCCTTTATGCTGATAGATTCAGTGGTGTTCTGTCTTCATGACTTTGCAGCCAATGYATTAATGGGATCCTGAACACCAGGRGGAAATTTATCAAGGCAGAAGTTCTGCAGATTGTCATCCAGAAGTCTTCTGRAGCAGAAGTTTCTCATTTGGTACTGATTCACCTTACCTATAGCCCTGGTACTGGGATGCAATGCTCTGCTGCAGGAATCAACATCTGCAATTTCTGAATGCAAGATCTGTATATGAAGAAATGTTCCTGTTTGTTTTTTATTTCCTTTTTCTTCCTCACTGTGTGAAGCATTTTGTTGATAGAATGACAATCCTGCATCTATTTCTGGGAATTGTTAGGGCACCTTAAAACCACGGCGTTTGTGTTAGGGCTGTGCATTTGTACAGTAGCTTTTATGAGATCAATGAGGCTAAAAGCTATTCCTATGAGAAACATTATCTACTTTGCTGCTTATGCTGAATATAAGACACCAGCTTGTTCTGGCTGCAGCAGCACCAGTAAATGCTTTCTGGCTGTCTGCTGCTTGAACATCTGGTCTAACCTGTGAATCACACTGCTTGGCCAAGCTCTGTGTTATCTAACCCCCGGGGCACTAATTCTCCCTGAGTCTCCCGAGGAAGATGATGTATTTCATGAAACCCGGGGAAATGGCAGTAGATCATTGCAGTAATGAGAAAAGGCAGGYTGTTGAGCAGTGCTTTTCCAGCTGCTCTGAAGCAACAGGAAGTATCTGTGTGAGGCAGTCCATGCACACTGACTGRAGCCATGACACCTTAAATTGGAAGAAAAGAATTTGCAGTTATGCCATTGAAGTTACATTATGTTTCTTGCCCTACTAAATAGTGTTATTGCTGTTAACTGTACACTGAGTGCATGGTAGCTGTATACTGCCTATGGTAATTGTGGGGGGTTACTGATAGCCTGAAAGGAGAACAGATTTTTTTTTTAAATTCTAGCCTATTTTATCAGCAAGCTGCTTGTGAAAGATTCAGAAGGCTTGGTGACTTCTTCAGAAGGGCTTGAGATAATGCAGGATATACCAATATCATAGGTAGAAGCCTCATACATGACATCAACTAACTAATAACAGCTCAGATTTGAATAGAAGTTAATTCTGCTTAGGGTACGGGTAAAAATGAGAGAGAAATTCAATTGAACTCTGCTGGAGAGGGAGAGAAAAAAATACATTTATGCTGTGGTACAAAGAAAGGGGAGACTGAGACTTGCTTYGGGCTCCCTCCAATGAGCCAAAGGACTTAAAACCCTTTAACAGACAAAGGACCCATCACACCCAAAAGTACATATGGAAAGCAGGGGAAGCCTTAACGTGGGAAAAAAAAATAAAAAATAAAAGGAGTATATTTGTACTTTTTATGGCAGTAATGATCTTGCAGTGGCATTGATAGATGTTGTTCTAGCAGCATGCTGTAAATCTGGCATTTCTGTTGTTCGGACTYGTGTTCCAGGTCAAAATTCTCAAGTGCCTGATTTCACTGTTATTTGRCATTAAACTTCTTTTATATCTACTTTTTTTTTTCTACATACTGAAATGTAGTATGTAGAAAAATACTACATACTACATTTGGATAGTTGGATATTTATGCTGAAAACTAAGAAATCCTTCAAATCTGTGGGTGCCTGCATTTCTATCAGTATGTGTTAATCAGAAAATGTTTAATGGGTCTATAATTGAATCTAAGTAGTAAGAGACTTTTAAAAAATATTGCTTGGTGTTTCTATACTAATGGGATAAATGTCATATTTTAACTACTGCTCTGTATCAAATCTATTAGGMACAGTATTCAATAATTCCCCAAATCTTGATTTACCCAATTGAAAGTGACCCTGGGCATAAATTCKAAGCAGAGGAAGGCTCTGATTCCTTGATCTTTGGCACTCTTTTGTTGAAACAGAACATGGTGTCTTAAATCAGCAGAATAATTTAGGAATGGTAGATACTGAAACAACTAATTTTTCTTTCCTGTAATCTGCATAGACTTCAAAATGCCTACAAAGCACAAAGTGCCAGTTCATATAATTTGTTGGCAAGGATAAAAAGAAGAAAGGAAATGATTTCCTAAGCGTGTGAATCAGCCCAGCTTTAACAGATATTTTTCTGTCATGTGCAGCCTGAGGGCTTATGCCTATCTGAGCTTTATTTGACAATTACCACTTGCCAGCATAATTAAATGATAATTTATAAATACTGAGAGAGCATTATGGGGAAGAGCAAATAGGTGCTTATCAGGACATTGAATAAACTTGATCTGCCTCACTGGCAATTTTCATCTCTTATCTAGGTTGTTAACTGGTCTCCTTTTTTTTTTCTCCCTGTTTTGTTTTGTTTAGGTTTGATAGCTGTTAGGTTGATTTTATCTAACTGCCTATATTTCTTTTTTTTTTCTTCTATATTCCTGAAATTATTTTTTCTCCTACTGCTTTTGCCATCAATATTTGGTAAAATAGCAAGTAGTAAAGTGCACATCATGRGTACTTGTGCTAGTGTGAGGATGAAAAGAAAATCTGCAAAATAATTTTTTTTAGAGTTTTCATGAGGTTCCTGATGTAAATCTCCCACTTTTGTTTATTTATTTGTGTRTGTGTAATGATTTTTGAGTCAGAGGAAGGCTCTAATATTCGAGTCGGTGGTGGATCATAGTCATTTGTGGGAACAGCTTCTCCATGGCTCTTCTTAGATAAAAGTTATACTAAAWAGGCATCACCAAAATTCTGTCATGCTCATGCTGGATATGAAAAAAATACCAAGCAAGGATTTCTAAGGGTTTCAGGTCTTTTGTGCCATCAATGTTTCATTTCGAGGTCCTTGAGCCATTATAAACAGTAGTGCCATTTCAYACAGAACTGTGTTGGAATATGAGTTGAAACACAGATTGGTTCTGGGCAATCTAGATAAGGAAGTGCAAGARAAATCCTCTATTTGAATGGAAACAAATCTGTTGAATGGCAAAAAATTGAATTTCCACGCCTTTTGAAAAGCATGTACAGGGAAGAGAAGGGGGTGGGGAAAGCAAGACACATTAGTGGGTCACTAGGAGATTGAGTTTTTGAGCCATCATGAAATTAAATAATTTTAGGAACTTCTGATTGGAGTTACAGTCATTTGAGTGAACAGTTAAGCCACCCTTGTGCCAGAGAATGAAAAAAATAAAGGGCTTCTGTGTTTAAGGTTGTCAATTTCTTAAATTATTCAGCATTTACTGCTTATAAATAATAATTATTTGCTTTTTCACCTCTAGAGCTGGAAATTATCTTTCATATTCAAATATTTAAATATGCTGTGCTCTAGTTGGGGCACAAAAATTCCTAATGTCAGAACAGATTTTTGTACAAGGAATAATTTGAAAGTGGGGGATTAGTTTCCACCTTTTGAAACACAGTGCTTTCCGTAATCTTCAAACATTATTTAGGATAATGGAAGCCATCATCCTGGTTCTCAAATGTTAGCACTTCCATTAGAATTTGCTGCTACCTCTTATTTTTTTATATTAAAATACAAGGCTTAAAAGGTATTATCTTACTAAAGGAGGGCAATTGTAGAGATGATTTGATTGAATAAAGGAAAAAGCTGTACAGGCCTTTTAAGATCAAGGATGTATTGATGGAAAGCTATCATTAGAGACAATTAATGTTCTCCAAGGGAAGAAATTGATTATGGACAGAGATGGACCCTAAGGAGCAGATATGTCTTAATGCTCCAGGGCCTTAAGGATTATACATTCCATTCACAGCATCTGTATTTTAACCCTTTATGGGGGCTGGAGTAGGATCTTGCACTTAAGAAAACTCTTATTATTTAATAGGGGGAGTCTGTGTGTTCAGTGCCTGACTGACACATACTATTCCTTTAAGCTTGTGGGGTTTCATGCAGGTATCACTTTGCAGACTTCATGTATGYAATATGCAGGTTTGGATCATTTTAATCTGGAAATTTTCACTACTACAATGCTATGGCACATGTATGCTATGACTGAAAAGACTTTTTAATTGTCTGAGGTTCACTCTTAGGAAGAATTTTTTTCTTAATGCTTAAAGTTTGTTAAAATTATATTCCAGTGTGGACTTGAGCTAGAGCCTTACATCTGGGTTCAAAACCTAAATATTGCCATTCTGAGTCTGAGGAAAAATACTGATGAAGCAGTCCAAGAACTGGTGCTCAGTCAGAGATACAGAGCCAATTCACAGATGGGCTGTTTTATCATGTTGGATTTCTTTGGCTTACTTCTTAATGAAGGCAAATATTTGGCATATTTGCTCGTTTGTTTTTTGACTGGCTGAAATATAAATGCCTAGAACCAAGMAGCACAATATTTTCTCAGCACCTCTGAAAGCTCAGCCCAATTGCAGCATATTGCAGCAGTGCTGTGCCAAAATGATTCCTGCCATAACTTCTCTTAATCAGAGCTGGGGGCATACGTTCCTTCCCGTCCTGGAGCAGGCACATTCCTGCCTGTGCTGTTCCACACTCCAGCAGACCCATGGGGAGAGGATGTAACAGTGCTTTTGGTTTGTCTTAAATGCTGTAAACTCATTGGCCTTCCTTTMAGATCATTTTTCTTGTTATCCCCAAATAAGGAAGTCTAATCTTATCATAAGGTTGAAGTTTTGCAGAGAAAGCAAGGAAATGCTTTTTTCATCTCAACATTTCAAACTTGCTTAGAACTAAAATAGTGTAGCTAAAACCTACTGCATCATATTTGTAACATGGGCTGAGAAATTACATTTTTCTGTAGCTTTGATTWTTTTTTCTTTTGTAATATATTTTGGTGTGTAGTACTTTGATCACTCATGAAATAGTATTACTTGCTTTTAATATACTCCATCACATTTTTTTATATGCAGTTAATCAGATTTGTTTTTTAGYGAGATTTCTAATTGAATTTATGATATAACTTTATTTCAGATGACCAAAATAATTCTAGTTTATTGTATTCAATATTTATATTAAAAAATCCCTTGATAAATTGTACTGAAATACACCTTTTTCCCATGACTTGTTTATATGTGTAGATTTGATGGTATGCTGCCCTGAAGAGCAGTGTATAGATTTCAATGAATAATAGTGTGATACATTAAACAGCCAAAAGTAATGATATYATAATTAATAGGGCAAGTCCAACTTTTATTGGGATGAATAGGTGAGTCCTATTTTATAGCAGAATGTATAGGAAGCACTCCTTTGGAGACTGARTATAACACGCTTGGCAGGACTAAGGAGATTAAAATAAGAGACAGAAATAAACAAAAAGAGAGCTCAGAAATACAAGTGAGGAGACCCAGGGGGAAAGGGCAATTCCAGAGAGAATCAATGCTTATTCTGCATGCTGATATTTTCCAAAAATTCCTTGATATCATATTTAAATTRCTACTATTTGGAAGATAGAATCCTTTCTCTCCCCCTTCCGCCCCCATGCTTTTCTTTCTATGCATCATTAGGGAAATACCCAAATCACGAGATGGAGAGAGAATGAGGATGTAAGTGAATGTTAAATACACTGGGCAGAATCAGCTTTCACCTGTTTTGTTTGCTTTTTTTTCCCCAAGCTGTGAGCACTCTTTAATTGCAAGGTTAAAAAAAAAAAAAATCCCACACATTTACGACTGGTAACATATGTTGTTGTCAGCATGTATTTAGCACCTGCAGAAATGAACATGGAAAATGTGACAGCCCATAGGTAGAACACCCACTGCGCTGGCTGGGGGGACTGTCAACAAATTTTACTTTGTTAATTTTTTCTTATTTTCAAAAAAATCCAAGGAAAAGAAGCTTAATAGCACAGGTGTTCTGAGCACCATAGAAGGAGGATGTAATGGGAAGAGGCTTTTAATGAAAGCCATTGCCCACACAAATATGACTGAAAAACACTGTCTTTTTGTTCGTACAAATTAAAATCACAAGGCCAAATCCTACTGACATTTATTAGTAAATTTTTCAGGAGTGTTGCCGCTGTGGCCCTGTTTATATYCCTGTTTCCTTCTGCATATCTTTCCTCTTTTAAGCCCCTTTTCCTCTTTGTTTCTATTTCTCATTTTAATCTTCCTGCACAATCCAAGCACATTATCGAGATTACACAGTGAGGAGGCAGGCACTGGTGTGAGGCTTTGTGGGATCRGGTCCCTGGCGATTATGATCCTATTGCTTCTCCAGAGAAGTGCAGCTTTGCAAGGGACACGGATGTTTCTCCTGTGTGGATTTGCCAGCAGGTGTTGCTGTGTAACTTGTCACCCACCCTGCTCAGATGGTGAAAGCTCATTCTCACAAGCTACGATACCAACTGTCCTCTAACCTGCTGGACTGTTCTTCTAATGAAGTCCCTCAAATATAAATCATAGATGCACCAAGTGTCAAAGGAAAAAAAAATGTAGGCTTGTTTGAACTTTAATTTTTAATTTATCCACAGAATTGCAATATCTTTATTCAGGCTAAAATTCAACATGGTTTTAGTGGAAGGGTAGTGATAAAAAAAATTGTTAAAATTATGTTTTACTGCATCTATTTTAAGGATATTTCTACTGATAATTGGTTTTATATGTATTACAGTGAAGTCCAGAGATTCTGGTCTCTCCACTGATTTGATGCCCTTTCTATCAGCTATGTCTGGGTAGGGAATGAGGGTCTCCAGTCCAAATGCTTGCAGTTAAGAATGTAATCTTGCACCAAGTCAAATTGACACACCTTTTCTTAGAAGTGCTGGGGTTAAATTGATAGTATAAAAAATTCTCTTTGAAAATACCTTCAATTGCACAATTCCTATGCAAACAGSCCTGTAACCTGTGGGCTCTACCTCAGTTTGGTGTCAGCGGGACCATCTGTCCAAACAGCACAGCTTGTTCAGCCTTCCTGCCTGGTCTCTGCCTGGATTGCCAAAGAGCAATTCACTTGTATTCACTGGTCACTTTTGGTGGATATTTTTCTGAGAACATCAAGTTAGACTGTTGAGCTATCACCGTAATTTCTTGGGTTTTACTTTAATTTATAAGCGTTTGATCAATGAGCATTTAARAATAAGCCAAGCAAACTGTACTGTTGTTTATGTGACTCGACACGTGATGTGAGAGGTTTTCTGCCAGTATCTGTTTTGGTAATGTTTGTTTTTGACTTGCTAAAATGTCATTGCATTCATGTTGGTGCAGAAACAGAAAACAAAATATTGTTATAATAAATAGAGTTAGTAACAGGCAAGGAGAAGCCTTTTCCTCCTTTGTGTGGGAGGTGGAGTCAGAGCCTGAGGGTGTTTCCTGGCTGCAGTGCTTTTTAGGAGACCAAGCATTTTCCTTTCCCTTTTGCAGTGTTTTCCCTGGACTTTGGTGGAGAACACCTCAGTCCTAATGGATATCTGAGTACTACTTACTCCTGAGACTCTATCTGGTACTTGGTTAATTCCTGAAAGATCTCAGAAGCAACTGGAGTTTCCTCGTATGAAGGAAGCCCCAAGCTGAGATAGAGCTGTGTGTGTGGTGCCTGGACAGAGCTTGTAACTGGCACTACAAAACAAATGTTGTGATCTCTAGGATGGAAGATGAGATGCCAGGAGCTGATGGGAATGTGCTGTTCCTCATACAAACCCAGCAGTGAGGAAGCCTCTTGGTGTTTCATTTGATGAGCTTTGCCCAGCTGTTCTGTGCRAGCTCTAGGTGAGGGACAGAACTGAAGTTTTGTCGGCTTTTCTCGTAAACCAGTTCTTCATCTTTAATTCCAAGTGCATATCCTTCTTCAAGAATTTAATTGCTTTGGAGAATGACTTCCAGCTGGGAAGATAAATTGGACTTCTTTTTTTTATTTTTCTTCCTCAATTACCGGTATAAGTTGTAGTGTTGGATACCAAATTCAGGACAAAAGAGCAGCTTTGGCAACTGTGATGCTCCAGGGTTCTTCTAGAAGAAAAGTAAAGACTTAAAAATTTTAATTGAACTTGCAGTGCTGAAAAAACCCTGCAGTAGTGAATCCATAAAAGCTGTGTGTTTATTGGTGTTGAACTAAGTTAGTATTTTGGGCTATACAAAGCTGATATATAAGGCATTACTTTAAAGAGAAACTTGAGCAAATTGGTAGAAGCTTTTTGCTGTGGTGTTAACTGTGACTCCAGTCTGACTCATACCTATTCAGGAAGTGCAGAAAACGTTACTAATGAATATGGAATACATAGGGTCGTATTTCATATATTCAAAATAGTCTGTGAGTGCGTGCAGTGTTTTGCTGCCACAGAGGCAGGCGGGATGGCTGGAGCTGCCTGAGGGACGGCAGCACTCCCCACACTAGAGGTGGCTTAAATTCTGTGAAAAAGGAAAACATATTTAACAGTGTACCACGAGTGGTGGAAAACATAACAAACTAAAACCTGTCACTGCCCTTGGGAGCAGTTGTGGGGTGTGAGTTGCAGCGCRGAGRTACCAGGACTGTRTTTGGGAGAGGCACTGCACCCTCCYGGCYSGGGCAGCMCTGGGAAAGGCACATTTGGCACCTCAAAACYGAGGTCAATCAGCGCTTGCCGGGCTCCCAGAGGGGCTATCAGTGTAACGAGGATCTGTTTGCAGTAATCGGTGGCAGYGCTGACAGAATGTTCCAAACCATCTGCTCGAGGGGATGGCGTTAACTCTATCAAATCCTCGTGTTTTAAGAACGCTGATCTCCGGACCCAGGAGGATTGGTGACAGGGAGTTCTTGCCAGGCCTGCATTAGGCTGCCTTCATCTCATCACCAAATACACTAATGCCCCCTAGACAAGATGCTAAATATGTGTGAAATTAGAGAAGCAGAATTATGGAATGGAGGAATAAGACACAGAATTTTTCCCACTTTTTGTTTTTTTTTGGTTTTTTGGTTTTTTTTTTAGTTAAAACGTGGACATTTTCTTCATTATGCTAACATACTTTTTATAAGAATTGATTGTCATTCACTACAGAGATGTAGACAGCACTGTGCTTTACCTTTCTTGGTTAAGTGACTGAAATATATACACAGGCCTTTTAGCAACCCTGTTGCATCTCTGAGGAAGGTAGTGGCTTTGGAGAAATTGCCTCACTTTTAGCAAATACTGAGCTGGTTAGCAGCTTTACACAGAATATGCTAATAGTTTTAACTGCATATTAAGAAAGAGCTAATATTTTGCCCTGAGTGTTAAGGGCACAGAACATTACCTTGAATATGAAAGAAATGAATGAGTGGAAGGTTTCAGGAGATATGCAAAGTATTTTAATCATTATAGAGAAGGGATCTTGCATGCAGGGTTACTCCCAAGGATTAGGTTTAGCCTAATGATACCAACGTGCTTTGGTTTCTTGTCTTGCTAGTGGGGAGKGGGGGAGAGGCTCCTCCAGGACATCTCGAGGAGAGCTCAACTTCTGCCTTTTCCACAGCAGGTGTGTGTAGGAGATCAGCCTTTGTGAACACCTTCCTCCTCTTGTGCATGTGAGTCATCTCTCTGACATCTCTAGAAGTGCTTCTGTCATCTTGGGAGTGTTGAGACACACCGACTGTGTTTGGTTTACACGGCAAGCACGGCGCAGGGGGTGCAGYCCCTGGGAGCAGAGGTCAGGAGCTGCCCCCAGCTCCAGCTGACTTCAAAATGGACTCACAGCAGGTCAAAGCAGAGTCCATCAGGGATACTGGGGCTGCCTCTGTGAAAACACATTTAAGRGGTAATAAACCCYGCACAACAGCMGAGAGAGAGGAGGAGCACAGACAGCTGAGATKACCCCACACTGGGTCAGAATTTGGTCCTGCTCCACACAGCCCAGCAGGCTGTGCCCACTGGTACTTGGCAGCATGTAGGAAAATAATGTAAGATATAGGTGGGGTGTATGTGACATTTTCCATGATATTCACCTTTGAGTGACAAGRGGTTCCGGCACTGTGTCCAGACTGTTGTATTTAATAGCAGGTACCTCTCGTGAATGCATTGAGTCACTTTTCCCTTTTGAAAATCAGATCTTATTTGTGGAGATCAGTTGTATATTTTGATTGGTTAGATTGATATTTGYGTTTACAAGCTGCTGCCTGATATTTTCATAAAGAGCACATTTGCTTTTTTGTGTTATGAGAAACAGTGACTAACAGATCCTTCCTCCCAATAATTCGTGACCATACGAGGCTCAGTGAGGCCAAGATGTTCCAGATAGAAGCTGCTTTATCTCTTTGTTATCTGTGTTGCTCTTTTCCATCCATATCCCCTGTGAAGAGTGGTCAAGATGTGGGTACATATTAGTTTAATGTGGTAGCAAATTATATTCTTTCATGTTTATTTGTTAATGATATTAATATTATTTGCCTTTTTACTGGTAGTTGAGCTCTGAATTGAAAACTAGAGTAAAATTCAGGAATTTCACATWTCGGTTTCTTTAGAGCTCTTGGTTCAGCTGTGTCATTCTACAAACCTGCTATTCATTTTAGCAACTTCTTCTAAAATTCCTTTTTCCAACGTTGGTCTAACTTTAAGCAGGAAAGCTGCTAATAGTGGGGCTGGTATTGGCTTAACATACGTGTCTTCCAGAGGCAGTAGTTCCTCATTTTTATAGGATCTGATTACTGGAAAATAGAGTTGTTCTTATGTTTGTTTGTTTTTCTAAGAATGTAACAGTTTCATTCATAGGTTTCTCCAGCAATGATAGAATTAGTAATTTGAGATGTCTACTGGTTTAAGTTCTGAAAATATTTTTGGGAATTTAAAAGCTATTTTAGCTTCCTTTTCCTTAATTTTCTAAGATTTTGCCCTAAGCTCTGTGGCAGCTGCAGAATTTTAGGTTTGAAGATGAATAATCCAAGTATCAGTAAATGTCCAAATGCCCTTAGTGATGATGTGAGGGAGAAGCTTTACAGTTTAAAAATGCTTGTTGGGTACCACAATGACTTWATAGTTATTTAGCATATGCTATTTTATAGTTATTTTAGCAACTCTGAGCACTGTGGGAAAGTCTCGAGTATGGTATGTCAGATATTCTGGAGTATGGTATGCAAAAAAAAATGAGGGCTATTGCAAAATTAGTAAATAACTAAAATTTTCTCCTTGGCCCCACCATAGGTAAATTTAGGTTCCATGGGTTTTAATCCCTCAGACTTGTTAGTTCTGTTTGTTATCATGACCTGCTATAGATCTAAGTAAATATTGCTGCTCTTTCTTTCTTTCCTACCTCATGAGAATGGTTAATCTRAAATATTCTATCATTACTGGAGTACATAGGGTGTATGAAGCAGGTTTTCTTAGAGACAGAGGATGGGGGGGGCGCTGACACCTAGAAAAAAAATAGGTGARCTTGTGGGTTGTACTACCTGAATTCAGTGATACTGATGTGCTAAACATCTCTTGTGGCGTGCAAATTGTCATTCCAGCATGTTGCGATCAAGTATGTCAGAATAAGACTTGTTATTATCTTTTGAACGTGTTTTTTCTCCTGATCTGAAAAAAACAAAAAAAAACCCCAATAGTGACAAGTCAGAAATTCAATGTCATTTATTTTGTTGGGGGTTTGTTTTTATTTGGGAGGAGACAATAAAAGGGAGGGAGACCTGTGTGTTTTAGTGAGAGAAGTGCTTGAGGCCTTTTGCTTGTCCCTTTAGTGCATCTCATCTCCTGCCCTTGCGTCAGGGAATGCAGTCCCTTGGAGCTCATTTTTTCAGCTGCCTCAATGAGTGCACACATCRTATTTCATCTCCTGTGACTGCTTCACTGAGTTCCCTCAGTGTTCTCTTGTGTTAATCTTCCATCCTGCTCTGCCCACCCCTTCAACTMAGTAATGGACAGAGGAAGGGATTCTTGCAGTTATGAATGACATTTCTTCAGTGAAATATGTAATATTTGCACTTGTTAATTATGATTTCATTTTGCTTTTACATTAAAGGTAAATGTAGGTGTTTTTGCACTGTCCCCATTCAACTTAAATTGAGCACCCTCCCCATTCAACTTAAATTTCACCCTCTCCTYACCTCCATGAGAAAATTAGGAAAACTTAAAATTAGAAATACTTAGACTGGAGGCTAAACATTTYGCTATCTTTTCAAAAAGTGTTTTATGGAAATACATACAATGAAAAGAGCAATTACATGCACAGCATGTCAAGCAACTACTGTAGCAAATGTAGGCAGTTGAGATAGTACTTGAAAGAATTCTGGTAGTAAATGGTGTTCTGGAATTTAAGTAGTCTTTTGCTGTTTGGTTTTTCAAGACAGTTTATTGTCTGGCATAGTAAAATGCATTTGTTAACAGTGCTGATTACAGATTAGTGAATACTTGAATTACTTTTCAATGAACGTCTGCTTTGACTTTGTTTCTGAGCTTTTCATGTTAACAAATAAACTTTGCTTGCCCAATTCCTTGAAAAAGTATGGAATTTAATTTTTAAAAATTAGAWATCTAGATGAAAACTAATTAGATGTTCACACTGAAAACTTCTATGTGGAGGGAACCAGGACAAACTGACCATCAAAATCACATATTTTTAAAATTTTAGACATAGCAACCTGAATAAAAGTCTCTCTAGAAAAGTTGGTTTGTAGCTGATTTAGAAGTCATCAAAACATTAAAGGATTAATCACTTGGCTTTGCTTCTTATSATACAAATGTACTGAGTTTTAACTGACTAAAATATGTTTGAAGAAGTTATTCACTGAAGTCAGGCAATAGAAGTATTTTCTTAGATAGCTTATATTTGTAAATTTACAGGTACTTTGTATCTTAATTTCTGTAGTTTGCCAAACTTGTAGTGAAAATACACAAATAATTATAGAGATCCTGCTTTCCTATTGTATTTCCATTTCAGATTTCTAAATTCTCATTTCTTTTACAATRCTGTTTGTGAAAGCAATTCCACAAATCCAAAATTCATCCCTAGATTTTAGAGTCTTAAGTTATACCTTAAATACCCACTAGATTTACCAAGATAAATGTTGATGTCCCTTGTGAAATGTGTTGAATTTAGTTCTGATTCTGTTGATAATTGGATATTGGGCAAAACCATGGGTGGAAACAGAGAACCAAAAACGATTAGTATCACAAGTCCCTCAGGGTTTGTATAAAATAAGTCACAGTTAAAACTGTCAATCTTTCAAAGTATGTTAAAGTTTTGAGTAGTCTAGTACTGCTGTGTGGTGGCTTCCTATGTTTGTAAGTTACTGTTTAAGACTTATTTATATTTTCAGTGCAAAAAGATCAGTATTTTCTTGGGAGGATTTTTGGCTAGGAGTAATTTCTTTGAAATCRTTGCAATGATGATTTTGAGAAGCAGATTATTTATAGAGCCAACACATTGACACGCTATCAACCATTTAAAAAAAAAGACTAATAAGGTTAATTGTCATATGAACCCTCCTCTGTAGTCTGCAATCTGTAGGCTTTGATTGTTTCTCTGGGGGAAACTCTGCCCAGATGGCATTTTCCTCAAGGCCCTGACCCACAAGAGGCCTGTGGAGATGGAGAACAAGGTGCATCTCCACAGACTAATTAATTTACTATTATAGCACCTGTTCCAGAATAGATAGGGCTGGAAAGGAAAACAGTCCCTGGGCACAGTGGTAGGCTCGCTGGTAAATGGATTTGAGCTGATTATATTAAGCTGATGCTTTGATCATCTAAAGGCGTTAAAATGGAAATATGTTTTTGCTGGCTGTTGGCCTCCGTGTGAGTGCAGTTTGTATGAGAAGCGAGCAGTAAGTAAAAAGCTGGTTTGGACTCAAGCAAATAGCTTTTTAAAAGTGCACAGGAAAAGTGCACTCCCCTGCCTTTCAAATTCAGGAATATTAACACACAGAATCATTTGAAGCATTTCATGAGATATTTCACTATTTGTTCATATTCCAAGTCATCAGAATGAAACCCTAGAAGCCCCACCCATTTTCTGTCATCCATAGARCATCAGTACATATTCTTACCCCTGATTAAAGCACGTTTGGGGTCTTTAAGGAATTGAATTATATTTGTAGGAAATAGAAGAAGCCTCTTCARTAAAATCTTGGCAAACTGTGCAATTGAATGTTGATCGAATGGTAACAGGCAATGGCAAATCCTTGTGTAAACATTGCTGGGTAGTAAGTGGATTTACAATGTGTTAATCTGTACTCACTTTCACTTTATTGCCATTTGGATTCCCAGAAGGATTAGCTGTAATTTTATTGGCCCTATGAGGCTATATTGCCATTTCCCTTTTCAAATCTACTCAGTGATTTTTTTTCAATTTATTTATTTAACAAGCATGGATACTATAAGCTGTASGGTAAAATTAATTGACCCTTGCCATTATAAGGTTAAAAGTGTGTGTAATTAAGGTTCTGCTAAATAATACTTTCTTTAAAGAAGCAGCAGCAAAATTACAYRAAGCTAYATCAAAACTAACCAACATCTRYAGCATGAATCCGTAAGGCAAAAGTYCTTMAAAATTATAGAAATATTTCCAAATGCATACATTATTTTAAAAACAAATTTACAAGATGATTGTACAATCAATACATTTATCCATATAATTGCAAACATGATAACATTTTTAGACAACCCACTGGCTAAGGACCAGTACATAAACAGTACTCTAGATTCTCACATGATTTCTTTTAACAACACCATGGCATTCCAATCCCTCATGGACCAATAAAATGYGGTGCAAGTTTTGGTCTATAACTTCTGTAAGAAAAGTTGTCTCCTCAGGCAGTTRACATTGTAACAAATAGCAGAATGAAGGTGGAGAATCATAAAACAATAGATTCATTTAGAATGAAGGTACAGTAAAATTTTCATCAAGCAAGATTAAAGCTAATTCCCTTATGGTTTCATTTTGCAATATTTTTTTTGCAGCTTTGAGCAACAAGGTATTGGAAGAGAGAAAAATATAATAACTTGAAATAGATGATATTAAAATGCCTAATTACTGTGCAAAGAAAGAATCTGTAGAGTTTGGAGACTGATTTCTGAGTTAAAAGTGCTCCTAAAGATCACTGGAATGACAACAAAATTGCTTCCCTTACCTGTTGATGTGATTAACTCTGTACAAATGAAACTCTAGCAAATGCATGAATTTATAAACTCATCACTTTTAACTAACCTAAAACCTCCCAGGATTTCTTGTTCCCTTTTTTCCTTCCCTCAGTCTTCAGTGTCTCTTTCTCCATCTGTTTCAACCGATTCTCTAAGAAAAACGAGGTTTATCCGTACTTACTTTCTCTTCRCTGCAGAAGGCTTCCAAACCCCATTCCACTTCAATTTTTTGCKTGCTGTTTCTGCTGTTGACTGTTGTGTCATTTCTTCTTTTTGCTGATCAGCAGAGTCTTCTGAGCAGCTCCTCAGATGGCAMAGGAATGTCCCTGTCCGTGTGAAACATTTGTGTTACACTTTTGTGCTCCTAAAAATAGCAGGAGATTAAGCTGCTTTTTAAAAACCCAGAAGTAGGCYCTTGAGATCATCAATCATCCAAAGAAACAGGGAGATTTTATCAGACGAAGCTTGGAACAAGCCCCTTGAAAGACTTCTAGAACATTAAACCACAGAAAACTAGAAAAAGGCACAAACTCCAGACTAGAGGTTTTTCTCTGTTATGATGAAAATTATTCACAGAAAACTTGAAGCCTGTCTTTGTGCAAAGAGAAGGAAATTTTTTAATCTGAAATCTATGTAGCTATAAGTATACCTAGAAAAAACAGTTTGGGAAAGGGAAAACAAACAAATGAAGAGAAAGYCCAAGGCAGAATGACCGAGAGACTCGGCAAATAAAGAAACATCTGGTGAATGYAAGGCATCTGTTTGTAGGCTGGGTTTTTCCAAACCACTTATTAACTGCTACAGTTGTGAAATCAGCAGGTATTAGTTAGGTTGTTAGTGCTCTTTTTTTCTTTTTTAAATTCTACTTCTGCCATTTGATTGAAACAAGAAGTGACAGGTGACTGAGAGCAGAGCACTTGTTAYGAAGATTTCCAGTGGATTGTTTTAAAGGTGCTGAAGCAAAATGTCAGTTRAATTTACTCACAACTTTCTGTGATGTTCACAGCCCTTTGTGCATCATGTACGAAGCAAGAAAGTACTTTCAAAACTATCCAATAATATTTGTAAATAGCATTTYTCATTTCATATGGTGTGATGCAGTCTTTATCTAGAAGAAGCAATTTTTCTGAAAATGGAGAGGAACTMGGAAGCTGGCCATGTGGAAGATATTCATTTATCAGATTTTTTTAAGAAACCTGGATGCTGTTTTCAGTTACATGTGCACTGAGCAARAATAATGCAGAGGAACAGCATTTGTAGCCACTGCATCTCTCCAGCCAGTAGACTTAGTGCCTGCTTATTTTTTTATTAATTTAAAGTGGGTGACACTCAATCACCTCAGTCATAAGTTCAAATTAATCAAATTTCAAAGTTCAAATTGATCAATATAAGACTGGCTTATTTTCCAAAGAGTACAAGGCCAAAGTCTTTTAATCACAATATTTAAAATTACAGTGGTTGTTTCCAATTGATATTTGGGAGGCTGTTTGCAGCTTCCTATTAACATAAATGTTCTGATTAGCAAACTCTATTAAAAACGGGTTGATATTCATCCAGTATTCTGTCACACACATCGTTCAAAATGCACAACACTGCCTGGCATTGTTGGTTCTTTTTTTTCTGATTTATGTACCAAATGAATAGTAGTATAACAATGTACTGTTACCAGTGTTATTCTGGTTTGATGTTTTGCACAATTACCATAATTTCTKCTGATTAAAAGCACTACTCAAACTTCTTTAAAAGCAGAAATTTTGTTATTTTTTTTATTTTTTTTAATATGATCTTGATGGTGAAGAAGGGCCAGCTTATTTGAAGACTGGGATTTGTGGTGAGAAATAGGCATGACCACCAAGCAGAGGCAGCGTGGATTGCCAGCTCAACAACCTTAATGTAAGGAAAACATTCATCCATTGCSTGGTAACCACTAGAGTTCAGCTCGCTGGCTGGCAATAGGGATTGCTACCAAGTGAATTCAAAAACTAATTTTGCCTGTATCAGCTTTGGATGCCAGTATGAAAAGCTGAAAAATCACGTGAAAGCTACCTAGAAATATATTTGTATCAATATTAGAATGGAAGAAAGGAGCTGGACAAGCAGGGGTGTAATGTGTCTGTGAAGGAGAACCAACCAGACTGTCCTGAAGAGCAGAAGAGCATAGGAGGAGTTTCACACTCCCTTTTATGCTGGTGACACAGAGAGCAAGCTGCATTTTCTGGCTGTAGATGTACACAAACACACCACCTGCGAAATGCTACCACTCACAAGTTTAATGTTAAGCAGGAGCAAATTGTTGGCRTCTCTCCATCTTAATGCGAATTGTGTAAATGTTTATTTCATTCCCTGAAACAGAGAGAACCAAGACAGTTGAGTTTTGYACATTCCTGTTAATAATATAGTGAGTGTCAAACATAAAATATCTTCTGAGTAGTGTGAGCTATGGGAATTACATTAATCTCCTGAACTGGAACTGTAGAGGCTTACAAAGCTTAAATCAAGGGCATCCAAATTTTGCCCAACTGAGGGCTGTGTTGGCATCTTGTCTAGAGCTTGAGGCTTGAATCTCATTGATTATTGCCGACCTCCTCTTTAACACGGAGCTGCAGCTCGTGCAGATAAGCTCAAACTGGAGAGCCAAACATTCCTGGTACCTGCACTAGAGTTTGGGGAGGGTGGAATGGTTATTCTACAATAATTATGAATACAATGGAAAGCACTGTTTTTCTTATTTTCACCCCTCAGTAGTATTCACGTTCACTGATTTCAGGGCAAACAGGCTTGAAATGTAAAATTCAAGCTGATTTCTTTCTGCCTAGTGTGTCAACAACAGAAATAATCTCTGTATCCAAAAACGAGGTGATCTGACATTACCAGTGTCACTTCATTTACAGAATCCACTTCAAATTGTGAAGGTCTGGTTTCTAGTGGCCAACTCTGACCATGAATAAAGTGTCATATAACAAATAACCAACAACAAATTAACAGAAAAATTTACTTCAGTTTTAGGCGTTGCAAAAGTAGGTTTCCTTTTTTCCCCTCTCTTGATGGGCACTTGTAGAAATATATCCTACAAGCTCATCTCGCAGTTGCAGGATATTGGTGCACATATGGAACTTTGCTTCAGACTCCAGTATTGAACCTGAAAGTTCACAAAGAAATTTATAAGAATTATAGTTAATTTAAACAGAACTGTATTTTTTTTTTGCTGGCTCTTTTCATAAAATGGTTTTCCTGCCATTCCCCATTCATATATTGATGTCTCTACAACCATGATTTGCACAATGTCCATATTCAAATAAGAGCTAGAGCAGTAGATTGGGACTGTAGGACAACAGGAAGAGGATTTCTGTTTCCCATCTCTCCTATCAGCATCTCTATAATAATTTATAAAAAAACATACTAAGGTTAGGGATGAATTTCTAACTATAAAGCTTTTAGAGATTCTGCTGATTTATTTGGTTTCATGCACATATTTCGCTTGTGGTACCTATACCAGTGTACATCATATCTCAGATTACACCTGTTGAACACATGAGTAAATAACTTTGTTTTATTTAGAACAGTAATTTGGATTTTTCAGGGTTCCAGGAAAAATTTTACTGCATGCAGTTACAAACATGTTCTGGTCAAAAATTAAAATCTGTATATGGGTGTTTGATTAATTAATCACTCTGCCTCTTGCTCTTGTTATTAGTTATTTTCAGTGATAATCCAAAAATGTCGTATCTTTTACGTTAAATGAAAAATCTATTTACAAGAAATATTACACTGAGGCTTAAAATCCAGATAGATGGGGCATTCATTGAAGTAATCCCACGGACAATAACTTTTTATTTCCACAAGATTTTCCTCTTTATTTTTGGTAAGTGTACTGACAAGGAGGTGCATATCAAACAGCATATGTAAGATAAAGGGATGATTTGAACGGAGGGGTGGGGAAACATCAATTTTATTTCAAACAGAAGAAAGTAGCTTTATGTGCAGGTGGATTGCAGAAGGGTTCCCTCTTCTGAAGCCCATCTGGGAAGTTAGTTTAGCTCTATTGATGTTTGAGACTCTTTCTTTCATCACAACCACATGCCAAGACAATAAGTAATTGAACTGCGTGTTTTGCCATTTTAAAAAGGTGTAATCTCCTTCTGAAGTGTAGAGAGAGATGTTTTGCAGGATTTTTCTCATTTATCTCTCACCGCACCATGCAGGCGGGGTTTTGAGCCTAGGCTGCAGTATCTCTTTGCCATCTCTTTTTGATGAACACCTGCTTCTGATGTACAAATGTGTATCTGCTGAGATGCAAAATTGAAATAATTTTAAGAGTATAAGAATAATTAGGAATCTTTTTAGRGGTCCACCTGTTCAAAATATTGGTTTGTTTATTTCTTCATGGCATATAACGTAAGCACATGTTTAGCGATTATGATTGCATAGCATTATTTTTCTGTAATATTTTAACCTAAAAATGAAATTATTTGCAATTACGAAGAAATCAGAAGTTAGATTCCAATTTGTGTGTTCTCTGAAAGCGTTACTGATGGGAACGTTATTGATGTAAAAAAAAATTTAATTGTCTTCATCTTCATACCTTGAACTTCTTCTAGTTGTTTACTGTGGCACAAGAGTGTGGAAATAAGAAATATGGTGCAGATATTGCCCTGAAAGGAGAAGTACCAAACTGAGAGATAAGATTCAAAAAAGGGCAGCAATTTTGGTGACGCTTTGATATATTTGCAGATTTWTCAATTTCACGGAGGTATTAGCTCATTAAAAAGACTGAAGTATTTTTTAAAAAAGATATAATTAATTTTTTTTTAAACCACTGCATTACCTTTTAAATTTGATTAACACAGTTTAAGAATCTAAAATTTGAAGCAAAATGTATCATATACAGTTAAATATTAACATTTTATTTTCATACTTGTGTAAAAATAGTGAAAAAAATTGCATTTCCAGACAGCTGGAAAATAAGTTATTTGTCCAGCTCATGATACGAGTATTGTAAAGTAGATGAAAAATATTGACCTGGTGAAAAAAAATTTGGATGCAATTATAATGTTCTACAAAAACATGCAGAAAAGCAAGAGACTTTTTTTTTTTTTTTTAATATCTCTGTATTCCTTGGTTGATGTTATTCTACATATTTTAAGCTCTCATTTAAAAATGAATTTCTGGGGTTTTTCCTGCTGCAGTGATACAGATGTCACAGTGCAGACAGACACCCTGTCATGTTGAATTTAGTCTTGCGGAAAGGTGTCTCCAGACAAACAATAACAGCAGCAAAAGTGGGACTGCCATGTTCCTACATCACATCCTCCACAATGAGCACTTCACACTCTACTTGCAGCCATTTACAGTCAAACCTAATTAAACACAAGCACGTTTTTCTTTCTGCTAAAAGCAAACAACCCATGTATAATGGTTATATTGTTAACTTTAATAAAAAGCTACAAACTGTGAAGGATGAGATTCTAACAGCAAGGTTAATTCGGTGATGTATGTACACAGTTTTGGATTCTGTGTGTTGCTTAACAGTTCAGTTAGAAAATAGAAAAACAATGTTTTATTTTTTTTCTTTTTGCACCTTTCTTTGTCTTTTCCCATATTTGTACTCAGGTGGTACAATGAATGGTGTGTTCTTCCCTTGGAAAATCCAACTTACTGGTTAAAACTGAGTATATGTGTGTACCKTAACATGTGTGAGTATATAGAATTTAGTGGAAAGAAATTGTATTTTCTTTCTGAACATAGGAAGAAAAGTTTCAGAAAACTTAGAAGTGATACATAACTTCAAAAAGTAATTTTTTTGACGGGGAAGTGGTTGGGGGATTTAGATTTGAAACATTTGCATTTTAAAAGTTTGTATGGTAAAGGCAAGATATAAACATGAAGCAAACTTGCTTGTTAATACTGAGGAGACTTTGATTTGGCTCTTATTTATCATTGCCATACATTTGTTACTTGTGTGAGGCTGCATGAAATAAATAGGTGGATGAAGACAATATTTCAATTGAATGCAAGTCTAACTTATTCATCAAATTAAAATCCCAAGTGAATGTTGGTCTGGTTGTTTTTAGGGTCTTCTGTTCCATAATGTGTCCTTCTACACTTAGTTCTAATCATTATGTAACATCATTTATCCTATTGGATTCTTCCTTCTGATTTTTTCTAGATTGCTGAAAATCAGCTAGCCGATTGATGCATGGAGTGATGTCAGTTTGGGGTTATTTTAGGTGTAGGAGTATCTCTCCTCGCTGTGGTTCCATGTCAAAAAMCTTCCACAATACTTTTCTCATTAAAGATTTATGAGAATCATTCAAGTAAGGGAGTATTTACATCTAACTGAAACATTTCCTTTCTTCTAAGCCTCTTTTTAAGTTTGGAACCTGGAATAACTAGGGAAAGTAATCTTTCATTTAAATTATCCCTTTATATGCATTTTGCTGAACACAGGAACCCCCTTTTTTTTTTAAATGGAAATTCACTTTTAAAAAATTTTCTAAACCTTTAAATAGCATCACCAACATGTTTTGTTTCTTGTATAATAGAATGTGCCAGCCCCAAATCACATGTTGTGATTCCAGATGTACAAGTCAGTGATTCCTCTAAAAAGCAAAATCACTGCCTGTATTTCTGTCTTCCTTTTCTCTAATCCTTCCACCATGTCCTCTTATCAGACACGTCTATAAATTAGACACTGATTTACCAGACCAGCTGAGGTAATCTTCACTTTCTAACCCACGTGAAAATGCAAGGCCCAGTTTCACTAACACATTCTGTTAGGCTGTGCTTGCTCTATATAGATGTTTTTGGGACAGTTTTAAGAAGTGTCAGGGTGATCAGAAAGCTCACAATGGCTACTAAAAGCTAAAACTTCATTATCAGAAGCCCAAAACCTGTTACAAGAATTATTAGTATTTTTATTATATYGGTGTCTGAAGCTCTAGCTATTAGTCCAGACCCTTTTTATTATAACATAACGTACAAATACAGAAGAAAAAGATAGACCCTGACCTGAAGAACTTATAGTCAAAGTAGAATCATGAACAGAGAGAGAATGAGGGTGTCAAAAGTCTTTCATTAGAGTGATTGAGAAAAATGATGCATTTGGGGAGGTGTCAAAGGGGAGGCATTAAGAGATATTAGAGATACCAGTTGGAGTTAGAAGAATGGTTTAAAGTAGGGAGAAAAAGGCAACCTTGAACTTATTTCTGAGAAAAGCTTTTATAGCAAACCTTTGAGTACTGTGAAATTCAGTGGACACCAAGTCTATGCAGTTGAACTAAGGACACTGTCTTTCAAAGGAGTCATCTGCTCATTATTCTTTGTGGAGTTGTTTTTGAGAAGAACAAGGTTTCAGAGTAGATAAAAATTTTCATTTTTTCACTAACATAATAAAATATGAATATATATATATATATGACAGATCTCTATGCTTTCACTTAGCTCAGATATTCTGTTTAGAGTTTTGTACATGCTATAGGTACCTTGTGCARATGCTGGGGAAGTCTGATTTGGATTTTTGGTTTTTGTATTGACTCATGGAAGACTCTCGTAGTGCATCGTTTATATCCGTGTGGGTTTCAGTGCTTTTGATAATACTGAAGAGGCGTTCAGGTGTCAACTGGTGATTGCAAGGAGCCTAAATACTTTTTGTAGTTATAAAATTCACATCCATCAAGAAAACACATGCAACTCCTAAAAGGAAATCTGCTTGAAACTGTTATATTGTCAATTATCACTTATTCACAAATATGGTCACACTGTCAGTTGTCTCAGCTTTGGTAATAATCAGTGGCTTAATGACAGAGTATTTCAGACATCTTTGTCTGTTGTGTGGGAGGTTGGAGGTACCTCCAGGAGACTCTCCTGAACTTTTCTCTGCTCTTTTTGATTCTTTCAATAATCTCTTGCTGGCCACCAGSTCTTATTTCACCTGGACCTCTTATGCTGTTGGTTGCTTACAGGGAACAAGGGCTGACAAGGGAAATAATAGGGAAAAAATATCCTCGAAAATAAAATATTGTATTTATTTCCTCCTGTTGGTGATAAGAACCAAAGTTAACCAAACAATTCTCTGAGACACTTTTTATAGGTCTTTTTTTTTTCTATATACCTTTATAATTTTGTATTTAACTGATGGATTGCTTCTTTACATCCTTCTAACAGAAAATAAGGAAAGGGAATATCGAAATGTAGTTACAAATTTTCTTTTACCATTTTGTTGCTTAGTGGACCCTTGGCTGTCTTCCACATAGAATCTTTTCTCTGGGGATTGAAAGAAGAGGTTKCAATTGGCTTCCCCAATCTGGGTTCAAGCAACCTTGTTTTATGGGTCACAGATTTGTTAATCTCAGTGTGACAGGTCAAAAGGAACAAAGAGCGGGTGTTCAGCCTGGGACGTCAGCAGGCTACCTGTTTTAAATTTAAAAAAGTACTCCAGTAAATTTTATTTCTGCATATTTTTTTTAAAGCCACGTAGAAAAGATTGCAAAAACTACAGATAGTTATTGTTGGTTATAAATGTTATGTGACAATATCTGATTGGTTCCCCCAACCTGCATGAACAGAGTATTGGACTCTCACCAAAATTAAATATAGTGTAGAAAATATCAACTTTTTAGAAAAATTGTGAAAAAGGTGTCAGCTATTTTCTTCTTTCAGTGTTTCAATTAAAATTTCTTCTTTTTTTTTTTTTCCTGGAAGCATGAGGAAAATAATTGTCCAGTCCTGCCCATACTCGCTTGCTGTTTAATAGTGGGAAAAGATGGGCTGCAGAGAGAGGCAGAATAGGACAGTAGTTCATGCTGTGAAGGACAATYAGGGAGGAACCTGTGCCAGATGCATAATCAGTTACTGAGTGAGGTGAAAGGCCAGGAGAAGGKCTCCAGCAGGGAGGCCACCGTGGTAGGAAGGAATCCAAAACAAGTTCTCCTTGCATAGAGACAGGTTGCATGGCTTGAGATAATCTGTCAGAAATCCAYCAGAGATGAAGATATGCTGAAAAAGTGGCCTTTGGTAAAAGGAAAGAGGAAGTGGAGGTGCAGAAAAACACCCTAAATATCACCCCTGTTCTGCAGTGGAATGAAGAGGGGTATTCCCAGCACCTGTCAGCTTCAGACAACCAAGTCTGGAATMTTTGCTAAGTCAGGAGAAAGTGAGAGTAGGTTCAGCCAGTCCAGTGCCTGCAAATGAGCAGAAAATAGGAAGTGCTGTGACAGATTGTTAGTGATTTGATTCCACTGAATACCTTCTTGTTTTGTAACAAAACCATCTGTTACTTGGGCAAWGATAATGAAAGATCTTAAGACTGAGAACTTAATAAATAAAATTTGGAGACTTGGCTCTGTATTAACAGAAAAAATATAATAAACCAGGCAATTAACTTGCTTAGTTTCTTATTTCTGATACAGTCACTGCAGTTTGTATAAAGTCTTAGCAGRATCAAAAAGCATTTTATAACTGAGGCTGCTCAAAAATTGTCCTACTACAAAAACTTGCCTGACTGAACAAGTTAAGATTATTCAATATCTGAGTTCCTATCCGTAATATATTGACAGGTATCTTTATTGCTGGAATAGGCTAAATGTTTTCTACAAGTTAAAAGTATGAAAACKACCCAGATTTCTGGTAAATACTGTCAGAAAATAATTACACATCTCATTGTGTGGTACAGTAGTTAAGCACTTCTGTTTGCTGGGATCATATCCCAGMGATTTGAAAGATTAAATCTAATTTTTAAAACTTTCTAGAATAAAATGTGAGGGAGGAAGCACTCATGTTTTGATATTGGAGGATGATGTGTGAACTATTTATTTAGTTCCATTTTTTCCAAATGCCCAGTAAAATTGTGAATTCTTCTTATTCTGATTATCTGAACATAGGTAAAACACCCCAACCATGTGATGTTTAACTTTTTYTTTCAGGCCTCTCTTGCCTTAAAATAGTGGGCCAAATTACAGAACTTATGTCTAAACATCTCCAATGATGAAATGCAGACGTGGGTCAATTTGAATTGTCATTGGGATTTCTCCTGGCATTTTGCACATCCTGGGTAGAGCTCAGGGTCTATTTGTAAGTGAATTTTCTGGAATCCCAGAGTAATCTGGGCTGTTACTCTACAGTGCTTGGAATAGTTCATCTTTTGGGTGCTGTTGAGACTTAAATATTAGCAATACTGATATTTTGCAGCCTGAGTAGCTTGAGCTCATCTTGATGTGTAWGCTGAAACAAGGTCAGAAAGATCCAAAGACGCAGTAGGATATGGCAGATTTTGGTCACAGTATTGTGGGAAACGATCCCAGTTTAAACAAAACAAAGCAAAACAAATCCTCTAAAGCTAGAGAAATAATCATTAACTCTTTTGTGATACAGGATTTCTTTGGTTCAGAAGATATCTTCTTCTATTTTCCCCTCCTTGGGGTTTCAAGAGGGCACAAATACACACGGTACTTGCTCTGCCACCTTAAACTTTGACTGAGGGAGGCAAGGGAAATGCTTAGAGCAGAGTCATGGGGAGGGCAAGGTTTTAAATAAAAATTGCATTGCAACACAATGCAACTCTTCAGGAGTATGTATCCTGTACAATACAATCCCTGTCCCTGAAATCTTCAAGGTGACCTCCCACTTGTGTTGGAAAAAAGTCTTTGGGAGGGACCACCCGGATAGGAACTGGAGCTCTAAGTGTTGCCTTGTAGGTCTAGTAGAGTTCAGGAATGTCCCTGTTTAAATTGCTTTGWATTTTTTKTTTAATTGTTCTCTCAGCTCTGAATGAAAAAATGAACAATAATAGAGCTGTGTGAGATTGAAATATATGAATCCATAATAATTTCCCTCGGCTTTCAGGGAAGCTAAAGAGTAAATATCAAACCRCTCAGAATTAGTGATCTCTAAGTCTTCTGTCTCTTCTGACCCTTTTTAATTCTAGTCATACATTGGAGGTGCCACATTGCTACAAAGCAGCATTTAAAGTGATCTGAGAGCTATTGTGGTGTTTTTGGGTCATCAACTCGAGAGAGCTACTTTTAGGCCAGCAATTGTTCATTCTCCYTTTCTGTCTCCTAATTTGCTTTCATTTTTGCACTTATTTTGCTGTGTTTTGTACAGTAAGTTTGCTCAAGGTTTATAACTAGTTATCTTCTTTGTTCTCATTATTTCAAATAAATAAAAATTAAGAACACAATACTAAACAAAAATAAACCAGTTCTGTTGTGAAAGTAATGCAGGAAAATTTGGGTTTGCTGGTTCATGTTGTAATAGAAATTACAATTTTAATCTCATTAATGATAAATCTACTATAGGCCTTTATGGTAATTTTTGTGTGGATAAGTTAAAAACAACAGTGAACAAATTAAGTTTAAGCATTTTGTACAGCCACACTAAAGACAGAATTCCTGTTCCAGTTTATGGCATTTTCTGAGCAGACAGACTAAGGGCAAATGTGCCTGTTGGAATCTGAGCTCTCTTCTGAAAATGTGTTAGTGTTGGCATCTCCTCAGTTTAAATACTGTGCATTCTGCTCTACTTCCTGCATTTCAAGAAAGTCAGATTCTCTTCCCCTCTGCCTTCAATGCAGTCTCTTTAATTTTTTTCCAATAATATTGCAGTACTCAGTATTCATTTTAAAGATAGATTTTTTTTTTCCCATAAAGAACAACATTGTGGGGTAAAAAAACCCGCTGGATGTGATTTCAAAAAATGTCAAAATATGTCAAACGCAGAAACCACTCAAGGGTTTCATTAACTGAAGCTTTGGTGATAAGTGTCATCTTGTCAGAGACCCACCCATCTCTCCCAATACATTACCAAATGTACTAATTTCCTTGCTGAGCTTGATGTTTATTGTATAGCTGAAATTGAAAATGGTCGGTAATGGAGTGAGCTTCAATCCAAGACCAATTCTGAATCTAAATTACTTGCTTCATTCAATAGCATTGACAGAGGAGAGCTTTGTGCACCTTGTACCTAATCAACCCTTACTGTGACCCTAAATTCAGCAGTCTTCAGAGATTAATAATAAAATCCTCAGTTCAAACAAGTATTTGCCCTGAACAAGTTGCCCATTTCTTATGCTGAAAATGAAAGAATGTGACATTTTTTAAAGCTCTGCATGTTGTGGACCATCACTAATTTTTGATCTTTGGCCTAAGGAGGCAAATTTATGAATAGAAATCTCATGTAGACCTGAGGTATGTGTTCCTAAAGAAAACATCTTTTTTTGAARGAATGGTTTTAATTTTATTCTGTTGTAAAATAGGAATTAAATAACATCTACTGACATGTGTGAAATAAGTGCCTAAAGGTATTTTTGTCCAAACCCAAGTCTTCTTCTGTAGACAAATAATTAAAACTAATACATTAAGAAAAGTATATGTAGCTTCATTTTGTTTGTTTTATAGATTATAAATCCTTTTTAAGCTGCTGATTTACCCAAATTCAAAATTTTTCACTGGGTTGCAAAAGTGTGAGTGTTGTTGTGTCTTGGACTTTGCTTTATCTCTCGCACAGATGGTACAGATCATTGTAGAGAGTACTTGGTTGCTTATTTGAAATCTGAATTGAAGTATTTTGAGACAAAAGAGGAAAGTTGGCTCCCCTGGAATAACAGGAAAAAGCCCTGACCGGAAAAGGAAAATGGTGATCCAAACTGATGGGGCAGAATGAAATTTCCTTTTGTTTAGCAACATCCAATTTCAGTGCAGGAGACCATGACATTATTTTTAGTAGCTGGAGAATGCAGGCTGCAGGCAGCCTAGGAAGCAGAGTTTTCAACCTGCTTTAGGTGAAWTTCCAGAGTATGAGGAGAGGAAGAGCCAGGTGATGTTGCAGTGGAGTTACCTCGCTGCTTTTCTTCAGTAGAGGGCAGGAGCGAGGTGTGTGACGCAAACATTGATATTTGACTGTTGACTGTTGAGGAAAAGTGAAATGTGAGAGTTTAACTGCTCCAGATGTAACAATTTGCTGGCAGCAGCTGGTGGGTTTGCCAGGGAGAATCTGTATGGAAGGAYGGGGTTCATCTTGCCTTTTGCTGAATCCTTTCTTTTCCCAGCGAGTGTTTTCAGCCATGAGTGTGTTGGTGGCCCTTGGCCACAGTGTCCATCCTGCAGCCAGAGGCTTTGCCCAACTCCTTGGAGTGGTGGGTTGGAGTGGAACAGCTGAATTATGAGCCACAGTCCCAACTGCTTTGGAAATCAGAACTGTCTACTTGCAATGAGATCTCATGAATCATGAATCCAATGAACAGCATTAAATGGATTAATTAATATAATAATAAAAGCCAATAATAAATATTGTAGCTGAAGTTGGTTAGTGTGCTTGGGATGTGCTAAAATTCTTTCACATTACACATTGCAGCTGATAAGAGTGCATTCTGTAAGTGTTTTGGAGAAGCAAAAGTATGTGTATACAGAAGTTCCTCTCATAATGTGGAGTAATTTCTGAGAAAGCATCAACCCTTGCATCATTTCTGGGAAACACGAATGTGTGTATGGACAGAAATGTACATCCTGATCTTCTGTGCTACTTGACTGAACTGGGATTTATTTTCTTGTGAGCAGCTCCTTTGTGCTTATTCCTTATATTGATTGTCATCTTTTACTCATGGGACAATTTCTTTGAAGGTGTTCCCAGAAGAAGTAAATTTTCTCTCTGTTTCAGTTTCTTTTGGAGAAAGTCATTGGTGTTTCTTCAATTTGGAATGACCCCTTTGAACTAACTGGGCTTTAAATTTAATTTTCAACATAGCCTTTTGGATATTCCCAGCTATTTGATTTTAATCACTCTTGAGGTTTGTAGGAGAAGATGCAGCTTATCCGAGCAGGATCTCTGATGCTGCTGGACACATCCATGTGAAGTCTGAGCCACGCAGAATTCATTTGAAGCATTTTTCTCACAGGTGAAGGGCTTCACAGCTGGGTGTACCCAAAACGCTCTACAGTAAAGGAAAAAGAGTTGCAAGATCTTTTGGGAGCAATCTTCAGAACTGTTGATTCTTATACCAGTTTCACTGATGACAGTTGATTTTCCAACCATGATATGTGAGGAAATAGCCCAAGGACTGCTGACAGAGCAGAAGATTTTGAATTATTGTTTCTTTTGGGCAGCAGGATTGATTTCTTTTCTGTGCGCTCTAGCAAGAACTTCCAGCTTCTTAAGGAGATGGCTGCTCAATTTTCTTAAATTTTGTCAGCTTTCCCTGCTTCTCATTTTCAAATGAATTAAAAATAATTTTATTTGGTTCTAGGATATTCTTTTGGATCTTACCATAAAGTAAATCGAAAGTTGCATGTCACTTTGTTACTGGAGGTGATATTATTTACTCTTCCAGGCAGGAAGACACAAAGATGGTTTTAAACCTGTGCCTTGGAGTTTCCTAGCCTTTTTTTTTTTTTTTTTGTTTCTCTCTGCTGGACCCCTAGTAGTGATTGAACACATTTATTTCTGAGGCTTAAAATGAAAATTTCCTGAATAAATAGAAGCAGCAGCAGCTGCATTTTGTGGCATTTATGTATATTTACAGCTGCTTGCTTAATAATAGTATTTACAGGTACTGTCAGACATTCTTCTTATTAAAAAGCCTGAATACTTTTACAAAATACCACAAAATAAAAAGTAACTTGAAGTATGTTCTTGGGAGAGCTTGTGTATGGAGTCTTGAGACAATTCAGTGGGGAATAATGCAGACAGAGTAATGCATGAAGGAGACTGACTCGTAAAGTTCTATTAATATGGTTGTTGAACTATCACTGGAAATAAATTGCAAAATTTGAGGGATGTTGGATCTTTTTGTTGGTTTTGGTACATTAAAGTGTTCAGTGCTCATCAGACATGAATTGATATTGCTCTATTAACATTAGAATAACAARGATGATTTACCAAGGATCAGCATTTAGGTTTTATTTAAGCCTTTTTGGGATTTTAGATTTTATGTTTTAGGTGCTGTCACATGAAGATACAAAACTAAAGGTATTGTTAAAGTGTGTCAAAGGTACATATCCTTATAGCCCAGAGGGTAATTGCTCACAATGAGCTTTTTCGTAATTTCACATTCTGCTTCTCCTTGAATTTAGCTGATTACAGCAAAGAATGATGGAGCAGTCTTAACTCTGTTGGGTGGATATTGTGGCCAAGCAGATCTATGAAAAAAATTTGCCATGTACTTTACAGAGAGCAGTGCATACATAACAATATATATTTCTCTGTGTGAATATAGAGTATTCATTTTGGTGGTCTTCATCTGCTACAAAATCTGCTAGACTACATTAGTGGATTTGTAGATATCATAGTCAGGAAGAGCACAAAGWCTTGAGAATGAATATGGGAATATTGGAAATCATTAACTGAACTTATCCCTAGCAAAAAATTAGAAGATAATGAAAAGGTGGATGGGCTGAAGTCTCCAAAGGGAAATCCTTCACCCAGAATTACATGGGTAACCAGTGACTGAGAAACAAGATAAATGAAAGAGAAGAGGGATCCTGGAGCAAACAGCTGTGGAAAACTAGAGTCTTGGAAAAGAAATACTTTATTGATTTATTTTATCTTTGGGCAGTAAAATTTGCCTTGTGTCCCCTAGGTTCTCTCTGTAGTGAAACTACAAAAATAATCTTAGTTTGTCAGCATTGTGCATAGGATCAATATTAAGACATCCTAAAAAATGGTGAAAATTATTTCTCTTATGCTTTACCACACTGTGCAAAACCACATTAAAATTTTTGTCCTAGTCCACATGAAATCCAAATCCGTTTTCTTGTGTGGATTGTAAATAATTTTATTAGGTCAAGTTGGTTGGACTACATAAAGAAATATAATATTTCCCTTCTGTTTCAGGCTCAAATCATGTTTCACAGGGCAAAGGTGACCTACATGGTGTGATCTAGAGTCATTCTTGTCAAATTTTCTCCAAGATTTGAACGCTGCCCTCACATTGACAAAACCCAACACATAGTACCTCATTCAGCTGCTCAATTTGGCAAACCAGAACTCTGCTTGCTGATTCAATAGCGTGCCATTGTCAGTTCTCTTAGATGAGAAACTATCATGGAATGCTTTCACACTGTTTCATAAGTAGGACTGCTTAGAAGCCATTCAAAGAAGGAATAATATTACTTACCTGTAACTATTTTTTATTTCCAAAATGATTCTACACTTTCATACTCCCTCTCAATCTTCCTTTCTTCAAACTCTGAATTTCATTCTTGTGCTTGGGCAGGCAGCATGATTTAAATTGATGAGTATCATGTCCCCTATATGTTCTTCCATTCAAAACACACAGGGAGGAAGAGAAGGGCAGAATTCCAAGGCATTGATGCTGCTGTGGGAAGAAGCCAATGTCAGAGAATCAGCTGGCACAGATCCCACAAATGCTATTGTGAAGAAGGATGAATCTTAATTTTATTCTGCAAAAATGGGGCTTGTTAACTTCTAGAGCATGTTTTATGTAAACTTTCACTATTTTTAGGCCCTACTTTGGTTTAACAAGTTTTGGTCTGGTGAAGTTCTGGACTGTGGCACTATGTGGAATAAAGCGTGTTTGTTCAAAATTGATTATTATGTTCTGAGCAAATTTATATTGGAGATTGATAGGTAGGTGCTTGGTTTTTAGAAGTAATATTTTGTATCAGTACAAAGTTGTACGGCAAAAAAGGACTGCATAAAGAATATATTAAAACTCACAATGCATTTAACATGAACATGATCACCTTATTGTTACTGGAGCTACTGATTGATTTTCAGATCAGTGAAATATTGATATACAGCTGCCTGTTCATTTTGCTCAGCTATAAAGTTATACTCTTTATCGGTCTTCATGTTGAAATCCACACTTGGAATTTGTCAAGGGGAGTGAAGAACCCCTAAAGCCTGCATTTACGAGGCAGCAAGTTAAAAATTGTGGGACCTGTGTCATTTCTGTGCCCTAATTTAGATGGTATCATCTGTGGTATATCAGAACGTCACATTAACCTGTAAAAGTGTAAAGTGAAAACACAAAATCTGAGTAACAATATCAGTCCATAAAATGACAGTGCCTTCAGACATACCATGAAGCTACTCCAGTCCTCCAACCACTGCGTGCTTGTCCACTGTCTTAAAAAAATTTTGACTTGCATTTATTTAATGGTTCAGAAGGCCTCCAATCTATCCCAGGGGATATATCTTCTTGGGGGGATGCTGTGGACGTGCTCCTTTTTATCAACTCTACACAGCTAACTGGCAAGAAGGAGAATGGATGGTGTTCATTTAATTCCATAAGCTTTATACTGCAGAAGGTTATTTATGCAGAAGAACTTTACACCTGTGGGAATAGATGTGTCTCAGAATAAAGTCACAGTGAGTCAGGTGTGTTTTGCAGAGTGCTCATATTCACAGATAATCTGTACAGGTAACAGAGTGTGCCCTAATGCTCCCAGCCACCCTAAACTGTGTGCCGTGCTCCCAGTGAGTGTTCTCAACACACTCTGCTGGTTTTGAACTCTTTGTTTTTAGCTAAATCTGCAGTTGAAAAATAAAGAAATTAATCAAAGTCGTAAGTACTGAATCTTTTAATTTTCAGGACACAATACAATTTTTGGAGTAACTAGTTAATCTTTAGTTGCTAAAACTCTTGAGCATGTGCAAGCTACTACAGTTCCTTTGACTTAGTGAAGCTAAGCTGATGTGCCTCAGCTATCAATGAGCTATTATTCAAGTGAGTAAATAAATTTTTCCATGTTTAAAATCTATAGAATCTCTTAAAAAAATTCTGGTTAAACCATCCAAATTACACCAAATACCACTGTGTGAATGAGAAAGTTCCCTGTTTATTTCTGTGTATTGTTTCAATAACATTGTCTCAACCGGGGAGAAACAACAACAAAAAAGAAAATAAAACCCCAACAATCATGGTGAATGTAGCATGCATACAGAATATGCATATTTTTAAGTAGTGCTTTTGTAAACATTGCTGGTTGGGAATTAATTTTATGCTGCTTCGTGCTAGTCCACACTGTTTCAGTTCTAACAACAAATTGAATGTGATTTTTATGAAAAAAAAGAAGGAAGGTTTGCCTAGTTCACATCTTGGAGGTTACAGTATATAAACAGATATATTTTCTTTTAGTCTAACCTTGTCTGGAAGATATAGGAAAACTAATTTGCCTTATTTACATATGGCACAATCTATCCAGTATTCAAGGGTTTGTCAGAAACAGGAACATTGTGCATTTCCATGGTAACAGATGGCATGCTGACAGTATCTGGCTCGTTGCAGCTTCGTCTAGGCAGGCCAGCAATTAATCAGCCATCTACATGCACAAAATTCTTTGTGAGTGAATGGCACTGCTCCTCTGTAGTGCTGCCTGTGCTTTTACAATTTTTGTATTCCTGCAGGGCGAAGTACTTTTTTGTCTCTTATGCTCATTTTCTGTAGCTTCCAAAAAAAAACCCCGGTAAAGAATATGAAAATGGAAACAAGTCTGCACATAATTTAGAAAAGACATTATTTCTTTAGCATACAAGATGAGTGGGGATCTTGATTTTATTCCATTGCTTTCCTTGTTTCCTCTCCCTCCCTACTTTTCATAAGCTTTCTATGCCACGTGTTTCCTTCAACCTCTTTGACACAGGAGGCTTTTACAAGCAGATAACTCTCCAAAGGTGTGCAGAAAGGGACTTGTCATCTGCATGGCTGGCCCAGGCCTTTTATGCCAACAGGAGTGCTGTGGTTAAAGCCAGCCTTTAGCAACATCCTAAAAACCCCTCATTGCTTGTTTAAATGGCATTTTATATCTCACTGCATTTACCCACTGGCAGCTGTGTTGCTCTGTCAGGGCTGGGGAATTCACCATGTTCTCACATCAAGTGACCAATCTTACTCATAATTAATGTGCAAGATTTAATTTGTCAGGAGATCTTTCTGTGCCGCTGTTTGARTGTGCTGGGGGAGAAAATAGGCACCTTAGGATGGTTTCTCGTTCCTCGTGTATCTGCCTGAGGCAGAACTGGGTTAGGACTTTGCTACTGGTGTTCATGGTTGTTGTTACTATTGACAGCTCTTCATACCCAGCTGCACAACGAGATCCTTCGCCCTTCATCTTCTGGAGAGATCATTCATGGGTTTTCCTTTTCAGGATGGTTATTTTCACCRCTGCTGCTTTACTAAGCTCAAAGCAGAGAATCGGCATTTGATTTCAAAGGCATGGGATGTGAGAGACTTCAAGAGGTTCGGTTGTGTTGATGAACCTGGAATCTGGCAGYCCATGCTAGGTCAAAATATTTGTAGTACAACTGGATCTTTAATTTGGTTTATTTTTTAAARAAAGTCTCTRYTACCTGCCGAASAGTAATCTCCAAGTTGAACCTATTTATTGAGTAGGATTAAAYTTTCTTTTTGAGTTTACCTATGCACAATCAAAGCAAACTTTGTCTTTGTTGGATGATTCATTTATTGAGCTATGGCAATTTTAAGAAAACATTTCTTTCTCAAATATTCAATTCACAGTAAAGCTGGATCTCTTCTTTCCATTGAGACAAGGTACAGATAGCAAGAATCTTGGCCTAGGTTAAACTAAATCTGCTTATGTGACCCGATGTGGCTCAGAAGAAAATCCAAGACTAGTCCTTACTGTTGTGCCTCAAACAAACCATTTTTTGACAAGTTATAAATCCAGCCCTTATTCTAAAGAAATTATGGAACATGCTTTTTCATTGGCAACAATTTCAATTGTTGATAGTCAACTTTTTTGTCTTTATTTAACCTTTTGTACCAGTTTGTTACTTAAGGTGTTTTATGCTTTTCAAGGGTTTCACTGCGTTTCCCTCCTCTATTCTCATTAGTCTCTGTAGATTCCTGAAGAACCCACAGAAGAATCATGAGATGTAGAGCTCAAGGATTAGTGAACATTTGATCCTACAAGCTTTTCACTTGAAACTTGTAACTGATTTCTCACTTGGATACTGCACCAGGCACGTGTGATGGTTTTGACTGGAAYAAAGTTCATTTTCTTAATGATAGATGGTATGGGACTGAGTTTTGGATTTGCAGGAAACAGTGTTGATGATACAGGGGTGTTTGAGTTACAGCTGAGAAGGATGTGTACAGAGGTGAGATCTTTACTGCTCCTCAGCCCACTCCAGCAGCAAGAGGCTTGGGGTGCACAGGACCTGGGGAGGCAGCACAGTCAGGAAATCTGATCCCAACTGACCCAAGGGATSTCCCAGCCCATATGGCACCATGCTCAGCAGTGAAACTGCAGGGGWGGTTGGCAGAGGGGCTGCTGCTCASTGCTAATCCRRGCATCAATCAGGAGYGGTGAGCAATTTTTCCATTTCTATCACTTGTTTTTTTTGGGTTTTATTTTTCTTTCTCTTTGTTCCTCACCTTTTTCATTGTTATTATTGTTAATAATAATAAATTATGATGGGTGATGATGAYGRTGATYTTTTTYCCTCTTTTTAAACTGRTTAAACTGGTTTTATTTYAACTCACAAGTTTTCTCACTTCCTRTTCTCTCCTCCAYCCCACCAGGAAAAGAGGAGTGAGTGTCTGTATGTKCTTAGCTGCTGTGTGGGGTTAAACTGTGACACAAGAGAACACAAACTCATTATACCCRAAATGCTTACCTTAATTAACTGGTGGAGCAACAAATCTAAAGCGCAGTAAGGAAGAAATACATTAAGTACAGCCAGCAGTTGACTTCCCTATTGGTTTATATTTTGATTCTGTGTGTTTTGGTCCCTATCCAGCCTGGCCAGAACTTAAGTTGTACAGAATTGTAAGGATCATTGGATCATGAGATCTGTTTTCTTAGAATTACAGGTGACAATATTATGTAGTTGCCACAAATAATCTCATCATCAAAATAAATCTGATTTCTCCTTACCCAGGTGAAGATCCTGAAATTCTATAGAATCTTAAATCTAACAGGGCTAAATTTAAACTGAGATCTGGGTGGGGTAAGTTTCTTCCATGTGGAAGAAGTTATCCACATTATAKGCAGCATCCTACTCATGCTCCATGGAATCAACATGTGGAGCTAAAGTCTAAGAGGATAAGGATTATTTAAATACCTTTGATCTCTATATTATTAAAAGGGAGGGTATATATTTGAAGAGGAAAATAAATATTAACTGAAATGTGTAGTAATATTATTAAATATTTTACTCACTAATGCATTACAATTTTTAAACATCAATACCGAAAAATAACATCAAATGTTTGGAATGATTAATGCTTAAAAATTAAGACCAAATGGCACTAACTCAYCACAAAATATCTTTAAGGATAAATTTTAATGCAACCTTTTGGGTTCCACGCATTTTTACTTTTAAAATTTCCAAACCTCCTGCTCCTCCTGCTTTAGATTTCATTTATCCCAGTAGGAAGACAGGGCTTCCTCAGCAGTCGCCTTGGCTAGGGGAAGACATGGGGCTTGATTTTGCTGTATGTGGCCAATTATGTTGACCTTTGTGATGGCAAGCCTGGAATCTTGAGTTTTTCTCCTATTTAGGACTCCTTCACAGCAGCATAATACGTTGCTGCCATGTCAGTTTGTGGTCTAATATTTTTACAACCCGGCAATGCACATTTGGAGATTGTGATTAGCATCCTTAATTCCCAGGGGAAAAAAAAAATTAAAAAGCCTTGTTAGAACTAGAAAGCTGAAGTCTAAAATAGTCCACCTGCTGTTCTAAAGAGTATTATTTTAGTGCCCTGGGGACATGCAAAGTTGTAACCTACTGATGTCAGGATTAGATTTTATAGGGCTTTTTAATGTAAGTGTTTTTGATAACTTGGCAAAGCATTTTCTGTTGTTCGTTTCTGTTCGGTGTTTCTTAAAAACAGCAGCCCAAGATTCACAGAGACAGTAGCTTATAAAATGGATGGAGTCCCATTTATTTTTCACCATAAAATATTATTTATTTAATAAGGCACTAAGATGATTATCGACTAATCTCAAGAGAAAATAATTTTTCCTAGAGTTACTGTTTTAAGTTGAATTTTACCCATTTTGTAATTCTATGGTGACTGAATGTAATGGATTTGATTTTCTTGTTGTATGACTGTCATGGTGACAGTAACAATAATGACATCAACATACAAAAATAACATAAATATACAAAAAAAATTGTTTCCTGTAAAGGGGGTGTTTATGCTACTCATTTTGGTGTGCCTGACTGACAGCAGAGAGGCAGAGATGTTTGTTTTGTCTTCATTAGTTCTTAGATTCACAACTGCTGTCGCAATAAAATCCTTCCATCATTCTGAGATGAATCARTATTCAGGTAAGATCTTTGAAAATGTGTACTTTCCCTTTAGGATTTAGGTTTTGGGGGCTGCGTTAGGTGTCACCATTTCCTGTGGAGTGAGCAGGAGCATCAGTCACAGCCGTACTGATGGTGGGCTCCCTGCATCCCCAGCTTCAGGGCGAGTTTTAATCTGAACTTCTAATTTTCTGAAAAAAGAAGTTTAGACTTTTTATTTTTTTTTCTAAAGGGGGAGAATCAAAGGTGCTCAGGGCAGAAAGGTTCATGATCACATACAGTCGACTGCTGCCATGAAGACTTACAATTTAAGACAATACCTCTCTGTATGGACTATTATCCTTTTGGTTATGTTTTATTCCTCTCCTTTCCATATTAGAGAAGTCTGTTTYCTAATCATAAACATACTTAGCTTTCCAAATTACAGTTTGGAAAATGCTTGAGAGCTATTTGAAACTTTTTCAGTAAAGAGGATAGTGTTTATAGCAACTGGCTTACTCATTATCACCATCTTTATGCTCCTTTAATTGCAAACAGCCTGTGAGTTTCTTAAATCTATTGGAACAATCCTGTGAATAATTTCTGCAATTAATTTTCAGTTTGCTGTGCTTGCA
>NW_026623307.1:277632-335132 GCF_030028575.1 Malurus melanocephalus
TGTTTGTATATTCATAGGCATTGATGTGGGGGATGCTCCTTCTTGTTAGAGAGTGGGGAGATCTCAAGTGGGAGCAATGCTGAAAGGTTTTWGGGGAAACAACACCACAGGTTTTATATGGGGCACATGATCTTCCTGATTACCCTCAGAGAGGATGCAAAGTTGGATGAGCTTTTACATGAGTCACAGCAGGGAATGTAGATCAGATCCAATACTTGTCTTTACCCTTTATTATATTCATTTTTAAGCCCTTCTTTCTTCTTTTGCACCAAGGATGTTTTGCTCTGTCTGCTCTCTGTCCTGTGGTTGATCTTGGTCCATTCATTTATGCCAAGCCCTGACCTGACTGCAGTAAAAATCCATCGTGTGGGGGTTTGCTCATTGGGGTTTGGAATGGTAGGTGATGGTGGTGGTTTGCCTGTGAACAAACATTGTGCCTCAGAAAGGTTCTGTGTGAAGTCCTTGCTCACCCTCACTAAAGCAGAAGGACCAGAACCTGCTATTGCACAATGAGGGCACATTCTATCCTGTGAACCACCCTCTGCCCCTCCATCCATCTCTCCAAATGCCAGCTTGAATCAAGGATAAAACCTCCTTTTGTGGTGTGTTTTTTAGAGGATGCATTTCAACCTTTGTGCTTATGGCTCTAAGCTGTTTTCTGCCTCAAAACCAGAATGATGGGTGGCATTAATCTGYTCTTAATCTGATTAAAATTCTCACCTTTGTCTTCTGCCATATTAAGGTGAATATGTCCTTTTTCTTGCCTACTAGAAGTAGCTGCAGAWAACAAATCCCAGGTGTTGAATCCTAGTGAAATCAAATTTGCTTAACAGTCATAAACCCCAGTGCTTGTCTGGTTCAGTTTCTTTTTCCCTCTTTCCTCATGCAGAACAGGTAGTAAAATAATATATGGTCCTAAAGAAGAATCTCAGTGATKCCAATTTATCAGAGTGCTTAATTGAGTCTGTGAATTTGGCCTGTTGACTGATGATGATGAAGCTTCTCAGGGGGGCCCTATTAACACTAAAATTATTTAATATTTTATTAATCAATTACCGACTCTTTTATGCAGATAATGCTACCATGGATGGTCCATTAATAAAATGTGTACTAAATCCCTGGAACAATTTTCTAAATGTTGAAAAATGACTGATTAATAGCAGGCTCCTACTAAATGTTAAGAAAACAAAATGTACCATTTTTTTGCCACTAAAAGAAAATTACAGGTAACTCCAGATGAAATGATAATTAGAACAGCAAGTGGCACTGTGATGGAGCAAATTAAATCCTTTAGGTATCTTGTGGTTATTTTGGATGAATCTCTACTTTCTCTAATCACTTGGATTATATTGTTCAGAGACTAAATTTGTGATTGGGGGATTAATACACATATAATTTGCCTTTGGATGCCAAGGGAATTGTAGCTCTCAATTGTAAATTTGTCGATTACCTATTCTGGTTGTATAATTTACGATGCAGTTTCCTGATAAATTCTGATTCTAATCCTATCAATATATGGTAGTTTTTGGGTCTATTTGTTCAGCTTGGTATGAAATATCATTGTGTGTTGTATGAGAGAGAGGAAAAGGGGAGCAGGGGTCCCCAGTTCCCTGCTGCTCAGCTCATCTCTRCTACAGACTGCACTGGGAGCCTTTCAGGACTCTTGCCTAATCTCTGTGGTGCTATATCCTTTCTCAACCCTCTTTACAACAGTGAAGAAAAATTAGATTTTTCCATCACAGGGATCACAACCACCTGCAAAGGCTTAAGAGCCTGCACCAATGGTGCCTAATACAGGCTCTTGTATCTGTCACTAGATGAGGAGGTGACAAAACCAGTGGTCAGTGAAATATCTGTCTTTGTTTTCTTATAAGGCAAGATACTTAAGGATGAGTCTGGCKTTAGATATATGATTAATCCCATTTTAATCAATGTGATTTAAGACAGATTTGTTCTGAAGTACCTTGTTGAGAATGATACACAGATTTGGATGGAGATATATGTATATAATAGATCTGTCTGTGGCTTGGGTTTTGGTGGTGTGTTGTTTTTTGGATTTTTTTCTTTCTCTATTTCCTTAAGCAGAAATGATCCTCTGAGATAACAAAGAGCTGAAATCTGATTATTACAAGTAAAAGTTTAGGGATATATTAAAACCTGTTCAAATCCATCATGAGTTTGAGGAAATTCTGGTATATTTGAAGTAGCTCAGTTAATTTTTTGCAATGATTAATTAATAGAAGAATATTAGGATTTAAGGCTAAAAATAGTTGCACAATAGGAAGGACATATTCAAGAAACTATTCCTTGATTGTTACACATTTTGATTTTAAAAGAAGTRTGAGGAATCTGAGACCTCAGCACCCATGGAATCTGTATAAGTACTGGATGTCAAATTGGATGCCAAACTGCCCTTTGTGCCTTTTTGAAAATTGTGTGTCCAGTATTTTTGCTGATTTCTCTGTTCAAGGAATCCAAACTCTTAAGCATGAAGTTGCAGGATGTACAAGTTGTTGACATTCACCATCATATCAAAGAACTGTCAGTGTGTACTCACCTTGAAAAAATATTTTGCTGTGTAACCGAGTGCTGTGTAGCMCATGCAGGTTTTTGTTTCTGCACAAAATCTGATTTTGTGTGATTAGTGACTTCTGTCTGCACTRTATGTACTACTAAAAACTACCAAGCAATGCACTACAAGAGGCCCATCATCCCCTGAAGACATTTCATCACAGTGAGATGCATTTTCAGTTATTGGGCAGCTTTTTGTGTTCTGTTTTGGTAGGAACATACAAATATTTATTGCTTTTATGCAGGTTTCCTCCATACCCTTCACCATTCTAACTCATCTTACAAAGACACAGCTACATCTGTAGTCACAGTGAAATTGGACACTAAACCAATGAGAGTAATTCACACTGATAACATAATGTATACAAGCATTTGAATCTCTGGGCAAGAATTGTTGTCTATGGGAGCTAAAATGCACCAAATTCACTTTTTCTGTCATTATTTTGAAATTTAGGATTTGTGTGTGTGTGTAGGGGAGGATAGTTTTGCAAAAGGCAACTATTATCAAGGTGCTGAAATTAATTGGCTGCTTTAATTGAGGTAGATTACTAGCTAATGCTTTCTTGAATACAGTAATTCTCCTATTAAATTATCTTTGAATAATTACCTGAAATTTCTCAGCTGCAGGGACTGATGGCTATTTAATTGCACAGTGATGTTGCTATATAATTACTTAACAAGGTGTCCTTTAATAGTTTAATTCCCCTTTCCCAAGGAAAAAAAAAACTATAAGTATGACTTCTATTTTTTAAGTGCTGTGGTTTTTTTTTAAACAGATAACTGTATCTGAAACAGTAAAAGAAAGCTATTTGTTGACTTGCTTTTAAAAGTAAGTCTTTTCATTGTTCAAGCATAGATTTGGACTCTGTTTCAGAAACAAAAGAAGAAATTGGTGAGGCATTCCTTTAGCTTCCTTATATTTATTTTGTGGTTTGCTGTTTGGTTTGTGTGTACTTTGAAAGAGACATTAATTAGGTGTGATATGCAAAGACATAATTATGTGTGTATTGAGTTTTGTGGATTGGGAGCTGTCCAGTTAATGGGACCTCCTGTGCTGAAGCAAGGCAAACTGACCAAGAATTTGAAACCTGTATTTATTCCTCCTGAGCACAGAGGGTGAGGAATTCTCTGCTTGCTGTGGGCTCCTGTCAGCTGGAAAGAGTGAGCAGTGAAAACAGCTGTTTCATAAAGATGGTGAAACAAAAGGTCGGACTGTTCAGAGATCAAAAGAAAAAAGGCTCAGGATCACGGCACAGGGTATAAATTTCCTTGGTAGTTCAAGGATAGACTGGTTTTTGCTGACAAGAAATACCCTGCATTGAACAATGCAAAATCTTAYAGCTGTAAAGGAGTTTGTTGATAAGTCAGAAGGAGGCTGGAACTGTGAAGATGGATAGAGCACTCTGGAAAATGGAAGAGAACAGGGGTAGGATCATTTTACCTCTTTAGTTGCATAAACATTTTAATCTATATCTGCTGAACGTACACCTTACCCAAAACATTATATTCTGACCTTTGAAYAGAATCACAGAATAGTTAGGGTTGGAAGGGATGTGATCCTTCTGAAATGTGAGGGCTTTTAAATTTCCTTTTTAAAACAGAATTATAAGCATGCAGGGGTTACTGATCAGTTTGAGTTTCACACTGTTCCCGTGCTGATCCACAGAAGGTGTGATCTATGAGTATCTCCACCTGGGAGCCCGGCTCTGTTCTCCAGAGGCTTGGGACTTTGATTTCTARCATGCCAAGTTCTATCCTGAATCGCCTTGAACATGTATGACAGTCTTTGACAATGAGCCTGGTGCAGAGCATGGACAAAATCAAAATGTGTGTCACTAACACAGATTTCTGAACCTCTTTGAGGAAGAGTTCCAAAACCCCTATTTGTCTCTGCCWCTTTAAAACCAGAAGGGAATGATCAATCCAGTATTATAGAAATCGTCTCTGTCCACAGGGATATTTTTTAGACAAATCTCTAAAGGATAAAGCAGAAGAATGGCTGTACTGGATCAGAGCAAAGACACACATAGCTCAAGCTGTCAGGAATGAAGGCATCAGTACTACATGTTGTTATTTCATGAACATATTTCCTTGATTCCTACCACCTCCACTTTTATCAGAATGGAATAGGAAAGGATTTTTTTTTAATGTCCATTGATCTTGCTAGCCTGATAAAAGATATTCATTGCCCGATAYTCAGAGGTGTTCAACTTCACAAGATAGCCAGATAATCAGGCATTGAATTTAGATTTTTAATTAGAATAAACCATAGAGCTGTTGACTGGATGGGATTTTTGTCAATTTGCATAAATAAGGCTGAAAATWGCCTGACACTCTTGTAATATTTTTCTTGATGCTTCAGTCAGGGAGTGGCAAACCCAAGAACAGAAAAAAAGGGTTTAGTCCTTGTGTTTTCTCCAAGCAAAAATCCTTCCCTCTAGTTTCTTAGTAGCTTATATCAGCAAGACAATGCTTTTCCTTGGATATGAGGGTGCCTGGGCCTTTATCTCATTTGATCAAAGAAACAAACAAAAATACTATGATCTTTGTAGAGTGCCCCTAGTAACTTCCACCAGAGAAGAGTGGTCCAGGCTGCATCTGGGACTGAAAAACTTCAGAGTTGAATATGAGCAGTGCTCTTGGCCACTGATCTCTTACAAATATCACTGCTCCTCTTTCACCCAGAGCACTCAGGCTGTACTCCTCATATTTTCATTAAATGTTTGTAATTTAATGGGAACATAAGCATCGTATGTTTGTGCTTTAATCTATCCTGAGATTATGACTGGAATCTATCCTGAAATTATGACTAGAACTCAACTGTGCTAGGTCCTGTCCAGGGTTTTTATTACAGTCCCAGAGGTAAAAYGCTCCCATTCTGAATCTCCTTGAGCCTGCTGGGGGTAGGTGGTGTGAAGGAGACATGGTGTGATGTGTAACWGAAGGATTAAGGGACATTTGAGTCACCACTCCAGGACATTTCTAAATTTCCCAGAAGTTTGTAARGCTCTTGTCCATTTCTCTTGCTTTCCTATTCTGTTTCTTCCTGTTTTCATTCTTCTTCTCTTTGACCTCTGCTTGTTCTTCATCTSTTTCTCCCCCCATGCAAACCCTCCCTTTTCATTCCTGACTCTCTACTTTACTCCTCCCCTCACTCATTCTCTTCAGCATTGCAGCAATGGTAGTCAAAAGAAGAAAGGCACAGAATTATCTGTTACTAAATGGGTGGTGCTGATGGAAAATTAGGGAGGARGAAAARRGGAATTAATTATCCATAATGTAAGGGTTAAGAAATAAGATTTTCCCAACTAACACTAATATCTGAAGAAATCCTAAATTTGTGAGAAATTTGAACATTCCTTCGTCCTTCATTAGAAGGCTCTGTAGCTGTACTTTTAGAAAAGGAAAGAGAAGGTCAAACTATATGTTTTATCCCTGCTTTCTGTAAGTAACCTGCAGAGATTTTTTTCTCAAGGTTGCAGAGCATCTGCTGCTCCAATTTCTCTGCATCTTAGGAAGGATGAGGTGTAGTTGCATCTGTTTGTTTGAGATCTTTCTATGAAAGACATGAAAAAAGTTCAGTGTGTTATTGCTAGAAGGTAGCGTATGCAACCAGACACTAACTAGGACATTCCCCAATAATTTTTGTTTTGTTTATTTTTAAAAAGGTATGAGGCTGATATGGAGAATATACCAAGTCACCTGGATGAGTCAGCACAGGCAGCACAATGTGAGTGAGTTTGGTTTTTTTCCAAAGAAAAATATTCACACTCCAATTTATCACAATATTACCTGCAATTACAAACTCAGAAAAGTGCTATGAGCATACTCAAGACAGGGAATTCAGACCTTGTAGCAATTATACCTAATATCGGTTTTGAAGTTCTTCACATATTCTTTATTTTGAAAAGCAATGTTAGTAAGATTACCCTATCTTTAGATCAGGACTTTAGCACTAGKATAAGTCTTGAAATAAAAGTAGAGTTGCAAATTGTATTATTTGGTTGAAACATCCTGGGTTGAGCTCAGGTCCTTTGTATAACACAGGTTGAATTAGGTCTTCTTTAATTCTAATAAAAATCAGCATTTATGTATCTTTAGTCTTCAAATAGACTTAAGACATAAATGTCAGAATAGTTTTTTTTTTTTTTAATTTTAATAAAATCAGTTTTTTTTTTTTTTTTTTTATATTAATTTTTTTAATAGTTTTTTTTTTTTTTAATTTTAATAAAATCAGTTTTGCTAGATTTGTATAAAAACTTGTCTCATCAGTACTGTGTGTCTGGAACAGCTTGCCATGAACATGGCCTTGGGCACGTGGTTCACAGGGGAGAGGTGTAATTGGATCTGTGGGTCCTGAGGGTCTATAAACTCACAGCCATASTTAGATATGACAATTTTTTACTTTGAATAAGACTTCCAGCACATTGGGCAATTAAGTATTTGTGTGCACCAAGTATGTGCTCAACTGCTTGTGTAATTTCCTTGAATAGYAGGTTGCACTCATAAGTACATAATTAATTAGCTGCTTGTGGTATTAACTGCCGTGGATGTACAGCTACACCAGTTTGCTTTTTTTAGGAGCTTCTGTGAGAAATTTTTACTGCTTGTCAAATACATGGGTAGAAAAAGAATAACCAAAATATACAGCACTTTCTAAGTGTTACATCCTTACAAAGTTGTCTTCATGAGCCAGTAGGTGCTATTTTAAAACTGCTACCTGATTTGCAAAATGTCCATGTTGACCTGTAAATCCAGACAATGCTCTCATTTGCAGCTTTAGCTCAGGTGTTTGAACCTCAGCAGTGTTTTTCTGTACAACTCTACATCACCAACTTGCTCACAYACTTCTGGGTTTTAAATGTGAAATATTTGCGAAGGAGACTGGAGCCCAAGAGATGGAGTCAGTGCGAGTTTCTTCCTTGCCCTCACTRGGCTTTGGATCAGGCTCATCAAACCCTGCAAAGGGGCAGGTTATTTGCACAACACTTGTAGAGGTTCTTCCCTATGAATGAATAAACCATTTATAATTGTATTTTGTAAAGTGCACAGTCGCCATAAATGGGGTGAGATTTTTTTCTCCCCTGAATTGGGCTCTTTGTACTGAAATGTGTGGTTAGCACAAATATTCATCCTGCTCTGCTGTATAAACTGAAAGGGCCAAGAGGAAGCTTGAAAGTGCAAGTCACACTGACATTTCACTCATCAGTCCTTTGCCCTGATACTGTAACATCACTGCTCCTCAGCAAAGGCCTAAGTGGGGAACATATCCAGCTAATAGGGGAAAAGTTTAACTCTTCATGAGTGGTAAAATTCAGGGCTGAAACGGTGATGTTATATTAATTTAGTTCCCTGTTTCATTTTATAATTGTGAGGTTCAGGAGCAGGAATCTCACACAGTTCTGAAGCAAAAAAGATGTGTGTAGACTGCTTATTTGTTGAAAACCTACAGTGAGTGCTGCAGTACTTAGAAGGGAACTGTAATTGCTCTAAGCTTTTCCTCTTCTGGGGTGTATAGCACTCTGATCTTCATAATCCTGGGTATTGAGAAACTGAATAACAGTCGTCTTGTTTAAAGTGAAAAACATCAATTGCATCTCTCCTCCCTGACTCTTACCCGGCAGTGTTGCCTTGAAAAGCAATTTTCCTCCAGAAGCACTGACACATTAGTGTCCTTAAAAATTAAGATGTTTCATTAGTTCTCCAGACCCTGAAAGCAAATCGCCATCAATATTCTTTATTTGAATATCTTACACAAACATAAAAAATAAAATGATGCACTAAGAATGAGGTTTGTATGTTTTGTATAAAAAGATGTGCTTTTTRTATGTGACATTTGTAGTGGAATGCTGCTCTGATCAGAACAGCCTCAGCATTAAGGTGGCTTTAATAATCATCGTCTCTATCAAAATATGCATCTTCCTTATAGGTAATACTTCTATTTTCCTAACCAGGATCTGACTACATATTTTATTTCAATGTCTTTCCATTGGTATTTTCCYTCAAAGTCACATTAGAAATAACTAACAGACAAAATACTCGTACACATGCAGAAACAAACAAACAAAMCCCCCCAAGTAATTGTCAGCCCATGTCAGCAATTCAGTTATTARGATCACATAAACCCATGTCTTATATATTCCACTCAGAATTGTTTTAAGGTCCTTGTATGCATAGAATTTTGAAATATATTATTTGAATATAAAAGTAGATTATGTATTTCCCCTGTGGCTGGCCAAATGTCTTTCCAACAAAGGGTAAAATAAGAAGGCTATTTTTTTGTGTAAAAGAGTGATCTTTTTAGTCATGCTTGATTGCTTTTTCAGGACTGTCTCCATTTATAATGAGATATTCTTGGACTCATTTGAACCAGAAAGTTTAGTAAAATTGTTACATTTTTTACATAAAATACCTTGAATTATTTAAACTGTCTCAGAATCAGTATTTTTAAAAAATATATGATATATATTGGATTTCTAGTTTCACAGGCTGAACATGACCAAAAAATGGAAATATATTTAGCATATTTCCAAGAAATATTTGTTTTAATCTTTCATACTTGTCAGCACTTCACGCTAATTTASTCTTATCTGCTGCTAAGGAGTTACACAGTAAGGGATGCACTTGTTATTCAAATCCCTGTTAATGTTTCATATCATAGTTTGGCAAGAAATCTGTGACTCTATTGGACTATGACACAGGAAAGTTTTAATTATCTGTACTTTTCAGAAAACTTGGCCTWGGATGTCTGTGCTGAGAACAATGATGTGAATTTACTTTCATCAGCAGTTTAAAATTACATTATAAAATGTCTTCTGTGWTACTATTTTTGTAAGATCTGATGTGCAATAAAATGTGAAGAGCTTGAAAAGAAAATGCGTTTTTATTATAATCGCAGTGCACAGATAAAATTGCAGTTGTGCAATGCTTTAGAAATATTTATTTGCAGTTAAAGATAAATTTCACGTTACCTAAGTTTCTGTTTTACTATTGGAAACTGCACAATCATCCTTCCATGCTTAGCTTGAGTCTAGTACTTGCATTACTCTATATTTAATATTTTCAATGAATTTTGTAAAATTGTAATTGTAATCGTAACAGAGTTTACTTAAGCAGTTCTGTACTTTACAGGCAAAAAAAAAACTCTATCAGCTGTAGATCAAGTAGCAAAACCCTGCAACAATTCCTTTTCAAAAGAACAAGTTGTAGTTTGAAATTTTATTTTACAGTACTTTTATCTTCGGGCAGTATGAGAAGCAGCTTTTTTACTTCTGAACCCACAGCAAAAGCCCGTGTCTCATCTCTCCTGTAATTGTCCAKTCTTTTTATAAGATTTATTTTTGCCTGTGGCGCTGAACTGAAAAAGTCACCCAGCTAAAATGTAGTTACTTCATTTCCAAGTAAAAACAATGGTGTTTTCATGTCCATCCTTATTATTATTCTGAGAATGTACTAATTTGTTACATCCAAGATGACGGTTAGCTTGGGCCATGAAAGGGGCACTGTGCCAACGACTGCAGTTCAGTAAAAGGGCTCCTTTCATGGCGAGTGGTGGGACAGAAAGTAGCCCGCAGTGCGTGTGGGTACGGGCAGGCACTTTGCCAGCAGAGTCATCCCAATATCAGCCTTTGCTGTGTCGGGCTCTGAATGAAGCTCAAACTATGATTTCACTAAATGTCGGCATGGGCAGCCAAATTTTCGAGCCACCAGTGCTCTAAGGAGCAACTGATAAATGTTTTATCCCTGCGGGCTGTAGTTGATGTTGCACAAGGATTTTGCATGTGCTCAATGCATTATCGTTCTTGGCATTAAGCTTAGATAATTGTCTACTTATATTGAGCCTGTAATAGCAAAATACAAGTGAAGAGGCATGTTTTACAAAGTAAAACTATGAAATAGGTTTAGCTATATTACTATGGATTTTTTTTGTTCTATCCTACTAAATTTGAATGAGAATGAAGTATGATTCTATACCTTAATGCTGCTCAAACCAGGGTGGTCTCATAATTTTGTTTTACATGCATGACATTGCTTAAGGTCATTAGTTGTAAATCTTAGTATAAAAAGACTGAAAATATATTCAGTACTTTGTAGTTACCGAATACATATTTAAAAGCCTCTATGAAAAGTCGGGACCTACATGGCAGATTTTCAGTAGCTGAATGGTCAATTTAATGATGTAGATTAGCTGAATCTAAACAGTAAATGGAGATAGGCTGTTGCAAGGCTTTGATGAATCTCTCTGATGCATATCCCAGTTGATCAATTTTCTAATTTTAGGGATTAGTATTCTGCTTTTCAATCCTAATATACCCTCTGGTTACATTCTATTTGAATTTAACTTAGATGAGGTATAACTTCATTTACTTTTAATGGTGTTTAGCTCTGTTTAACAAGCACAAATTAAATTTTAATTTGGTTTTTTTTTTCTCTTTTCAGTGATTGATATAAAGGTCTCATTTTCTCACTCATTTTTTCTTAGTGTTACCTGACTTCTAATTAATTATTTAAATCACTGTTGTCTATTAAACAAAACAGCCTTCAGTATTGGTCTAAATGTTTTAAAAAGTAGTTTTTATTCATAAATTTTATTCACCCTAGTTAAATTCAGCCATTAACAACTTAGCAGCTAAAACTGTAACAGAGAAAAATTACTTGTTTATCAGATTATTACTGTGAGAGCTGTGTATATTATTGAAATAGTTGTGCATAGTKTGATCAACTTTTTTATGCAGGTAAATTCAGTACTGAGAAGAGGTAGGCAGCTTTTTGTGTATATGTGAATAAATATTTAAATAAGTTATTTCGAGAAAATCCAATTTTGTTTTTATTGCTCATGTTCCTGGAGCTAAAGTAGTTTCTGTGAAAGTGGGAATTGTTGGTTTGGTTTGTTTTTTTTTAATGTTGTCAACGTGAATACTACTAGTGTCAATCTGTTTGATAAAATACTCTCTCAAATACATGCAAATCCAAAAAGGTTGTCGACTATACTACTAACTTTGTCTGTCCAAATGCTGGAACTTTAATACACAGAATAATTAAACATTTGTAATAAAACAGTTAACTCCGGTGGGTTATTGCTGTGGTTTTCAAAACTGCATTGAAGTGCTTTCTTTTCATTTCATTGATGGTGGAACAAACATTTCTTTAATAAGGATACAGCACATTCTCATTTTCTAGCAGAAGCTTAGATAAGGATCAGGCCCCTCTGAATCACTGCTTTGACCTATGACATGGAAAGTGCTGAAGCTCTTTGGCAAAAGAAGAGYTCGTCATTCATTATTATGCACAGGACTTCCCAGCTCTAAAGGGGCTCTGTGCTTTCCCTCAGATAGACTCTGTTTGTTGGAAATGAGAAAACTGTATTTTGGCAGTAAAGGACAAGAGCTGAAGCAACTCTGCAGGCAGACTCATTATGACATAATCCTTCATTATTCCGTATTCTCTATTAATAGATCATGACAGAAGTTTTGCTTTGGTTGACCATCTTCACCAGCAAGATATGAGAAAGCAGTAATAGACAAAGACCCAAATAATAGACCCAAACTCTTCTTTTKGGGCTATCATTTTATTTACRTTCCTAGGGAAGCACRTATGTGCTACCTTGGAGAAGTTAGYGTRTYTAGTKATGYRTTTTCTGCAASTGCAACCTGGCTGTGTCTGAGAAATGGGATTCATCTATTGGAAAAATAGGTGTTGATAGCAAACTTGCTGTAGGAAAAATATAGGGATGCAAAATCCCATTAGAGGAGGGAGTGGCAGTTAAAAGGGAAAGGGCTGAAGAATGAGATTTTAAGTGGTGTATCAAATGAATGTGACAAAATTTGGCCAAGTGAAGGAAAATTTGAGAGGTTTTGGTTTCACAGAATGTTCGGGAGAAAACCCGACGTAACTGTTTGGGAATGTGTTTTTGTAAGAGTCACAAAAACTATTATTTTACTTGTAAGAAAAAAATCTATGCATCAAGAATAATGAGGTTCATTTTGCCTGATTTAGCAATGGCCATTCTCAAACAGCCAAATTCTGTCTGGAAATGAGATACCAATTTTTAACATAAAGAGTAATTAACCATCAGAGTGACTTAACTAGAACAGGCTGGACCATCTCCCATACCACACTTTAAAACTGAAATATCTTGTATTCAAATAAATTCTATGTCTTGAATGTAAGTAACAGGTTAGAAGAAATATGTGAACTTCCTCTCTAGTCTGTTATTGTGGATTTAAAATCAATTATTGTGTTTTTATGAAGTTCAACTGTTGTTGGCTATTTACTGTTACTCTATTTGATATGATTGTGATTACTGAGGGTTTTATAGTAAGTTAAGAGAAAAACCATTGTGTTTTCAGCTATTCAAAACTGCTGGCCCTGTGCTGGCTTGTGGCACTTCCATTCTTATCCTGCAAGAACCTGAATTGCTCCTAGTGTCTATAAATAGTAACTCTATATTGTCTTTTGCATTTGATATCTTTCTTTTTTGGACAAAAATAGTGATTTTTGGAAAATCTATTCTCATTTTGTCTCTGTCTCCCTATTAGTGTCAGAAAATAAGTGGGTTCAGCACACCCATTGAGCCATTTTCCAGGGTCTGCTGTGGGCTGTCTCACTGTAAAAGTCAAAGATGCAGCAAGAGCCACTGGGGACCTTTTCAATTCTGCTTCCAGGAGAAAGTGACTTTGGTGGTAGAGCCCAATTATGGGCTCTGTTGTAGGACTTGTAATTAGCCAAATTATTTTRGCCATCACCTTAAATGAGATGATGACAAGCACCAAAAGCACTGGCATCTGCCTGGTCCTGCTCTTTTCTAGTAGTAGCTATAAAGAATAAGTAAATCCAGCAGAGTAAAAGGCAAGGGAAGAAAAAAGCCTGCAAAGCTCATATTTCAAAAAGCTCATAGTTTGGGAGGACCAGTTATCTATGGGATGACCAGTTGTTTAATCTATGGGAAGGTCATCATCTTCACAGACAAAGTATCACCTAAAATCACAGAGAATTCACTTTTGCAGTCCCAGACCAGTTTGCTCAGCACTCTTGGAAGCAACTGGTGTTGCTCCCCCTTACACATTAGCAGCTGTGGCCACGGAGTTCTCTTTTCATCTGCAACCATTCACGTTTTCCCAGAGAAAGGAAAATGGCCCTCTGGAAGAGCCTATGCTTCCTAGTGAGAGGATCGAGTGTATGAATATGAACACAGACTCAGCCGAGTCACTGTAAATATGTTCTGTCCAACTTCACAGGACAAGGGATTTCTGAGMTGCTTCTGATTGTGTTTCTGTGCACTCCTCTTTTGTCAACTGTAGATGGCACGTCCTTTTTTTTACGTATCAAAGCAGTTTCCCACACAATGCCAGCCAGGACCCAGAACTCTCATGTAGTAGGCTCCTTAAAAAAATGCATTAGGAGACGTGGCAGTCAGGGCTGTTAATCACCATATGAAGCGTCACTTTCCAAATGTAAGTCTTCTACAGTGTCTTCACTTTTTGGCTTGGCTTTTCTGCTGGTAGCAATATATGGAATTATACCTGTGTTCAGTATACACAGTAGAGAAACTAAATACACGTGTAATTGCTAAGCTAACTACATATACATATATATATATGTAGTTATATCTATATTTATATGTGATTGGACAGCTGGTAAGTGAGCGGGTAGTTAATAGTCAGATGACAGAAAGTGGAGGGGTTATATGTAGGAAAAAGTATTTAATTTGTTGCTAAAAGCACTGATTCTGACTCATTTTAGGCTCTGGAGTACTGTGGGTGAGCCAACACATAGAATATGGTGAATTTAGGTATTCAGGAAGAAAAGTGAATGGAAATTGGCATTTTTCGTGACAGGAGAATGTGTTTGGTATGGTGCCAAGTGAAAAACAAGTATGTGCAAATTTGTTCAAAAGATCTGATAATAACACAGAAACTTCTGGTATCCCCAGGATGAATTTCAGATTCTGAAAGGAAACAAACAGCCAGAATAAACCAGAAAAGAACAAAAGTAATTGAAAACATGTGATCCCAGGTCTTGTGCACAGATTTAATTAAGACCTCTACCTTCCAGTGCCTTTGCCAAACAGTTTTTGTAAACCTTAGGCAAAATATGYTGGCTAGTCCACATTTGGAGGCACAGGCATTAATTTTCATGGTACAGAGGCAATCCTTTTGTTCAGAACTATGTTACTTCAAACGAGTATTTCATTAGGGTGAATATTTATGTAAATTTTGGATATGCTCTGTGTACTGGAAAAACTCTTCCCGAAAATATGTGTCGCATCAGTAATGAGTTGTTGTTGGTTTTTTTCCCACTGCCTTGTACCGTTCTTAGAGATGTAAAGCAACACATCTTAGGTTTCCTCCCCTTTCTGCACGCAGAATAGAAATTACAGCGACAGCTTAGCTTGTTTTGCCTATGGATCAATGCCAGAAAGCAGTTTTGAAGGTGTTTTAAAATGAAGACATCTGGCAGCTGGCGTACTTACAATTCATTTGCCAAAGACAAGTTGCATGCTGTTGGAATTTTCAATTGAAGGTCACGCACCAGGTAAAAATCAGTCAGGTGRAGCTCATGTGTGGCGAACCCACACACTTGAAGAATTGTTGGCTCAGGGATGTGTGGGTGGGCTAAACTGTGAAGGATGTTTGTCTAATTTTTCCTCTTTAAAATGTGAAACCCAAAGCTAAAAAAGAGGTCAGTAAATCTGAGAAGAAATCACAAGGCTATGATATTTCAGTGGAACCAGCATCAATTAGTTTGAGCAGAGAGTGCCAAAAAAAAAGAAAGAGGAAAGATGAATAGCAGAATCTGACATAATGTTGGACAAACACTCTACTGTCAGCTGAGTGGTCACACACTTTTTGCTCTCATTTTTTTCAGCAAGAAATAGCCTGGAGGATTATTTGTACACAGCTTTGTACTGACAGTGAATTAGTAACACTGTGTCATTGTGCATTCAGTGATTCAGTGACAGTTCTGAGACTAAGCTGTTTACATTAATTGATGTTTAATGGTGTTAATGCAGTATGTTTTACCATTAKAAACTTTCTCTTCATCAGTGTGGTTTCTTATTAGGATACTAATATTTCTAAATCAAGGGATCTGTACCCACGATGGTTTTACATATGTTTGCATGGAAAATACATGTCCTTTCTGTGTGACATGGGAAAATGGTGCTAAGTATCACTGCTGCAAGAATTAAAGCATGAGTTCTTCTCTCGCTTAAGCATGGTTTATATGAAAGAAGCTACTTTTGAGTTAATAGATATAGGCATTTTTATTACTTGAATATACATAGAAAGGAAAATCAGACTTAGGACACATGTATGCTGCAATATTTAAATGTACATCTGTAACACATTTTTCTGTGTTTTGTTAGACAAGTTTTAATGCGACATCTTAGAATGTTTTGCATTCAGAACTTGTTAGATATAGATAAACCTGAAAATKACCTAATTCCTTCTGAAACATTTTCAACATTTGTGGGTTTTCTGAAGTGTAAGAGAAACAGACTTCCCTACTATTTCTGAGAGGGSAAATTCAGAAATTAATTGAGCAGCATTATTCACTTGGTAAGTTAAGGTCAGTACTTGTAAAGCAATGGAGAATATAAATTGTTCTTCTGCTCTGTCAGCACACAAAAACATAATTTTGTCATATTTTACAMAAAGCTCTTAGGCAGAGGGACCAGAGATCCCACCTTATGGAACTTTCTTCTGAAGCCTTGCTCCTAAACCCCTGGGCTGACTTTGCTGTTTTGGCGATGAGCTTTCTGTACCAGGAGTGGAGAAATAAGGGATGCCTGATAATGACATTCAATGCAGGAGCATGGACTTCTCTGCTTTTAAGGGAGCTGATTTTGCTACAGTATGAACTCATGGCTAAAACACTGAAGGATTCAGTGGAACCAGAATCCCAGAAATCCCACTAGGCTGCTGTTTATGGAGAAAAAAAAAGCATCAACAGAAGCAATTGCATCTCTTGAAGCAATTTTTTTATCAATGGAGAGTAAAACAATATGGGAAAAATAAAGGAATACTTACTTTAAAACCTTTAAATTTGTTTTCTTACTAGGAAAAGTTCAAGCTGTCCCCCTTCCCTTTCTTACATTAAATTGTAAGGTACCCTTCTGATGCTCAGATTTTGGACAGCTGGACTTTATAACAATCCCTAYCAGTTCTCCTGTAGTGTCCTTGTGCAGCTTGCAGGTCAAACACAACATGATATGGCTSAAGCCTTAAGCCCTACTGTAAAATAAATCGGTGATAATTGCTAGTATGAATTAGTTTGAACAAAGACTTCAGTATCAGAATTAGGTGTGCAAAAAAAGTTGAAACTTTTTCACTTCTTCTAGAGAGAGACTATTTAAATTGTGTTAATGTAACACAGTGTAAAATACTGGATGATTTTTTTGCTTCCTGTAAGAGGGAATGCAGAGTCTGAAGATGAAATATGAAACTGCTTTGAGATGAGGATCTAGAGAAAATGCTGATGATTTGTCACAACTGTTCATCATTGCACTAAACCTGTTTTGTTTTCCTGCTCAAATTCCTGACAGATAATGGCAATCTGACATTCTTACTGTTTTCATTTTACTGCAAAAAAGATCTACAGAGAAGGGGCTGAAACCAAGTAGTGTTATTACATTGCAAGGCTCTTAGTCTCTTAAGATTGATTTCTTGAGTAACATAAGCTGTTTCTACTGCAGTCATGTGAATATTTTGAAGTTACTCYTGCTTAATGTGAAATTCCTTTACTGGTTGAAAGAAGCCCATAGTTATCCTGCTTAACCATCTCCAAGCACAAGAAAKTGTGTGCTTTGCCCCTGTAGAGGAGCCCAGGGCATTTATAAATATTTTGAGGGACAGATTCAAAATAATGCAAGTAAGGAAGTGTTCTGATTTGTAATCAAATAAAATCTTTTGTTGGTTCACCTCAGGCTGTCAGGTGACTGTGGGAAAGTGTCTTTTTCTTAATTTTTGGGTCCAGTATGGTGCTTGCCAGCCTCATTATRCCCCAGTGTGGCAAGAGGCCTTTTGGGCTCTTAGATTTGCTACTAGAGTGTTTTATCTTGGAACCCCGAGCCCCTGGCAGTAGGATATAACTGAGATCTCAGGGAATTTTATAGATTTTACAGCAGTGCTCCAAAGGATTCTAGCAATAGCTGCTTGAGCCTGGCATTGTTTTTGTTTAACAGCAAACTCTGTGACCATGCCCCAGGTCTGGTTTGGTTGTGRTTTTCCTCCTTGTTTTTCATGGTAGCAGATTACCTAAGGCCACTCTGCTACGAGATTTATTTTGCTGACAAACTGCCAGCATGAAAACTCTTAATTCTGAGGGTCACTTCACCCTGGGTGCCAGTGGATCCAAAGATAAACCTCCCAGAGGATCTTTAAAAGCTCTGTGTAGTGGAGATCCTGCTTCAAGTGGCATAACCATAAGGAGCGTTTTCATTAATGATTTCTGAAGCTTTGGGGATGAGGATGCTGCCCTCGTGTCTGTGTTCTAATTATGCTGWAATGTTAACTATAAATTCAGTGTTTTTATTGAAGCCTTTCCTTGACATAATGATGTATTTGGTTTAGTTATTGTTTCTGTTAATTCTAATGCCCCCTGCTGCTGAGGAAATGGCATGTGCTCCATAAATGGAATTATAAATATGTTAAAGGATACAAATTGGAGTGCTTTAAGAGTACAAGTGGATATTTGGGAAGCCAGAAGTGATGCTGTATTAGAATGCAATAACATCTTCTGGGCAAAATAGATCCAAACACAAACTGGAAATAYGGTAAGAGATAATTGCAACCACACAACTACTGTGGCAATGGGTATAAACATCTGAGTGTGTGTATATATATGAACCACTTTTTACACATTTCTGGTAGAAGGGAAGGAGTAGAATAAGTAAATTTTAGAAAAAGGTAAAAAAAAAATGTCTGGGAAAGATGGTGAAAGGTGAAAACTGCTGAAAATTCAGAGACTTTTCATATTGGATCTTTTCATTTTTGACTGATTTTCTTTGTCTAAATGCCCTTTTCTCTTTTTTTAATGTTTTTTTTTTTTTGCTGTGGATTTTTTTTCTCCCTTCTTACAGACAAAACTCATTCAGCTTTGGTAAAGTAATGCAACTTAAATAGGAATAAAATGTAGTTACAGACTCGTTGGGTCTGTAACAAAATTTCATGCATGGAATTTTTTGTCTCAGAATTCGCTTTTCACAATTTAATCTACAAAATTTAATATGGTTTGGAAATTACTCAAGAAGAAAATTATTAGTCAGCATTATCATAAGGAAATGGGGAATAAAGACTGAACAAGATGGGATTTGCTTTAAGATCCTGAAGAAATATGCCAGTGTTATTTGAAGATGAGGTAAAATTCAAAAATATTGTGAAAGGAAATGAAGACTACCATGACAAGGTAGAATGAACCAGTAGAATGCAATACATAAATATGCTGTAGATCTAAATAAATGCCAAGAAGAATACAATTTTGCTGAAAAAGGTATTAATTTAAATATAGCAAGAAAGATGATTCATTAATGAATATTCATTGTGAGAAACAACCTTGGAAATGAAACAACAGAAAATTGTGTGAATAGTAGAGAAACGTCATGGTCAGCAATGATTGTTAGATAGGATAGTGCAGTACTCCTATGCAATGGTCTTCAGCAGAAATCCTCTTGACATGGTGTATGGAAGGATGTACCATGGAAAATTCTCAAAAATGTAAATAAAGAAGTAACCCATCTGTGCCTTTTAAATATTTTCAACCTATCTGTATTCTAAAACTATTTTAACATGAACTCTTTTATATCTCATTTGTATTTCTCTATGAGCTGCATCACTTGAAGTGAGTTTGTCTCATTCCAGCCTTCAGAGATATCCAACTGCAACAGCTTCTCTCCTTATGGGATGTAGAGAGAGGAACCCATTGCCYGAGGATCAACCCAGTACTGACACAAGAGCTCGAGTAGGGACAGCATTAAATCCATCATTCTTATGTGTGCAAAAAAATGCCAACTTTGTAACTYTGTCATTTAGTGGGTGGTTTTCAAACACTCCATTTCTTCCTGTTTAAATTCCTCTTAGTTTGAGTCTTTCTCACAGTCCTATTCAAAAGAAACTAATATGTGTGTTACATGCAYAATGGATGGCTTGAATGAGAAGTTGTGTTCACTGATAGTAGAGATCAAGTAAAGTTATTTATTTTTAATTAAAACATATATTACATTGACAACACTCAAATTGTAAGCTGAGTAGTGAAATAAGCTGAAGTAATGTCTGGACTTGAGTGACGATAATAAAATTGTACAATTATACCGACTTTTAATAGTTCACATGCTTTGCCATTAACTTATCTCTTTTTCTTAATTGGTTTTTCTTTTTGTCAATAGAATGTAAGCAGGGGAAAACATCTCTTCTGTGATCCAACAGTTCTCTCTCAAAGAGGCAGGGAGAGTGTTCTTTTCCAYATCCAAATGGCCACTCCATGGCGTGGAGTAAATGCCAGCCATGAGATGTGGGCAGCCCCATCCTGAAAACAGGCACAGACTCACAGCCTACCTCASATGCAGAGAACTCTAGAGAAATTTAGACTTTCAACTCTGAAGGCACCCAATTAAGAGCTAAGAACCATCTGAAAACCAAAGTTTCCTAGTTTATGGAACTTAGCTACGTGTTTGCTCTCTTTTTTGGAAAACGCACAGYACATATTGCCTGGCTTATATAAATTCAAAAATAAGAAGAATTTTCCTTATCTCTTCTAATCTTTTACAATCCTATGAAATATCAKTTCACTTCCTTCTGTTGCCTGTTTGTAAATAGCTTCCACTGAGCCTGATAACATCTGAGCATTTGTAGTTTATCACATGTGGAAAAGATGATTTGTTCTCTTGTGAGCTGCTCCAGTGGGTCATTTGGTCCATCTCCAGGGAATAATAAACATTTTCAGCAGGAGCTGGGGCAGTCCAGCATTGGTAGCTGTGCCCTCCTGGACCAAGCCTGTCGGCACCACCAGTTTAACAGGGATTCTGAGCAACTTGGCAATGTGGRAACAAATTCCACTTTCCAATTCAAGGCCTTACTAATATATGTAAGGCCTTCAAGGACACACCTGGTGCTGTGTGATTAACACACAGTCAATTCACAGGATCTATTGGAAAATTTKCGTTATCAGTATCAGAAAGTTTGGATAAGTGTATACTCTGCAGTATCTTTACCACAGAAATTTTCTGGTGCAAGCTGCCATGCTCAAGTATGCATTTCTTTTATGAATGAAGGTCTTTTGTGCATCAAGATTAAAATCCTCTGCCTCTCCGCTATGAAGGGGGAAAAAAAYCTCTTTGAGAGTGCAGTTCATGTAAACCATTTCTTTAAAAACAGAGCCCTTAAATAGCTCCAAGTACATTTCTGTGTATGACACATAAATGTCCACTAATTGCATGAAGGGAGAACTGAGATTCCAATAGCAAATTCTGTAAAAAGTAGATATACAAAGAAAAGTGGAAGCATCTGTTTAATATATACGACATTAGAATTTAATTTTACCTCTGTGATGCTTTTGTGTAGCTGCAGTGTTACAGAGGAGCACATAAGCATAGTAGTGCAGTGTCAGCAGGTGCATGCCACCAAATTACTGCTTTTAATTTGCATATTCATCTGCTAAGAAGCATGTCATTATCATATCAAAGGGATACTAAGCAACATCTAGCTTCGAGAGATGTGGCATAGTTTCAATACGAGCAATTAATGCAAGATGAGGACTCTCTTTTTGTCATGTCTCCTAGGGCTAGCTGTAATCGGGCTTATTATTGGATACCAATAAGACTGAGGTACCAGTTGGCAGAGAATGAGAGAAGTACAGAAAAACAGAGCTGTGTGAGGTGTCTTAACTACACACTTGATAGAAAACCAATTCTCTGGTCACTTTTTGGAAACAAAAGCCGYTGCTATCTGCTGAATAAGTCTGATCAAAGATAAACATTATATGTAGCATATCTTTAAAGGGAGATGACAGAGAAAAAGTTAAACCAAAATAGGCTATATTTTCCATGAAATGAATAAGTAAAGCTGACTAACAAAATGCAGAATCAGGGCCCTTAGAATTCCATGATCTTTGAGGAATGGATTTATAAGTAAGCTCTTATTTCAAAGATCCTTGTTGCAATAGGTCACTACTCCATGGGACAAAGGGGGTAGATGCAGATCATAATTCCAGAAGGATGGCAGGTCTCCTATCACTGTTCTGTGCGAGGCATTGACAGTGCTCTCAAATGATAGGAAAATAGATGGAGTCATGTGTTGAACAAATCAGGATTCAAAAGTATTTTCCTATGGGTAAAAATCACTTTCTCTGGTGGACTGATTTGAGGAAATATGCCAGAAAAAATAAAAATTCTCGTGAATGGAGAGAGGTACCTAAGGACATGTTGGGTCAGACTGGGACCTGCTGTGCTTGGCCTGCTGTGTCCAAGCTGTAGGGAGAAACAGAGGAGCGAGGCAAGAATACGAGGATATTTTTGACAGAGGGCATCCTCTGAGCTTCCATCACTTAGCAAGGTCTTCCAAAAACTGATTTGACATCTTGTTCAGCAGCTGTGGGTAAACTTTGGGTAACAGTTCATATTCTGGCAAAGRCAAGTGAATCCTAAAATGTGATTGATGGCAGACTCCTCAGGCTCGTGTTCAAAGGARCAACTTTAGCCATGAACTGGTTAATTAYATTTYAAATTTTGTTCATTGTTTATCTCTYRTGGTTTAGCTCTGCAACYATCAAGATGTKTTCAGTTTTCATYTCCATCACCTGAGGATTTGATTCATAATGCAGAGTTTAGTATTGCTTGTGTAAAAAGAATCCTGAACTGAGCTGACCACCTTCATTTTTTCAAAGAAAGGGAAACTTTCCYCCTTTTTGTCACTGGGCCGTCATCTTTTTATACATAGTTGGTGTTTAGAAAGTCCTCCTTTGCATCTTTAATACTGTTAACCCCATTCTTGTCACTGAGAGAGACTAATTTCCCTAAATTCTTTCCAATAATTTGAATAAGATTGGGACTTTACCCTCTTTGGGCACTCTTGAATTGGATTCATGGCTGTAGCTGCCCCAGTCTCATGATAATGATCAGTTGTTAGTGGCAGTTAGTCATTATATTGTGGSAATGAGAAAGCAGCTGTAATGTTTAAATATCATGATTATAAGGTTAGTAGTAGTTTTTCACGATTTATGCAATTATGTGTAGGTACAATGACATGYGCTTCATGTCAGAAATACGAATACAGATAAACAAAATAGAGAATGCAGTGAATTTTGTCAGCTTTTCTAAACAACTTTGTGTATTTCATTCAGGTGCTATTAGCCTTTATAGAACATGTCTTGGTACACTTAGTAGAGGATAATTTCACAGTCCTTTATTGTTTCACTGGATTAACTGGATGATCTTAACAGCAGCATTTCCTACATTTTGAACGCTTGGGAGTTGACTGTTAAAAAAAGTTTTCTGTCTGTCATATCGATCATAGTGGTTGTCACATTATGATTCATATAATGGTTGAAAATTGGAAATTAAATGAACTTAAAATTTGTATTAATAACTGCTGTGCAATCTTGTGTACTCTTTCAGTGTTTCAATGATTTCAAAATCTCATAGGTATTGTCAGAAGAAAAATTTTCAGAGACACTTGCAGTGTTTTAATTTTTTTATCACAACACCATTTACCATCATGAGGGGGTAAAATAGAAGCTGGTGTAGTTTACTTTAGAGAACCATAATTAATTAGTTGATACATTAGTAACATTTTCAAGTTTCTCAGTTGGAGGTTTGTCAGTGTTGTGAACAGTGGCACACATTCATTTCATTCTTAAATTAATGGAGAATTGATATGGGTCATGCCTTCAGCAGCATTTTTTCCCCAAGACTGAAGATACAGTGCAAAATATCTGTATAATTTTAGTGTCGTGTGTTTTTACTGGAATACAAATATCAAATATCAAACTAATCAAATATCAAGTAACATCAAAGTCCAGTTAAGGGCTGTAGTGGAGGCTGTCTAATGGTGTTGTTCACCCTGTTTGCTGGAGAAGAGGAACAGATCACGAAATGCATCTGTGAATTGTAAGAGATTATCTGTGCACATTTTTCTGATGCATTGGGTCACAGAAGGACTAAACAGAAGCAGCTAAACTCATTTTTCCAGTACCATTTTAGACTTGGGGGTTGAAGGAGARGAGCCTTGAGTTATAAACTAGAACTGCATTGCTACAATTACATCAAATATGCAGTGACAGAGGCAGCTTTAATTTTACTGCAGCAAACGTTCCCAGTCATGGAGCATTTTCCAAACAATCCCAGATCCGTGCATCTCTCTGTCTCTGTGTTCTGTGGTGGTTGGCTCAGGCCAGCCCCTGGCTACATTTGGCTCCCTGCTCTCCCAGGGTCCTGTCCTGCCTGGCCGTGAGTACCCTCAGCTCCCTGTGATGATTTCAGTGAGGTATTGGAGGATCTCACAGGAGGGTGCTTGATGCTTGACGAGATCAGACACCGATAATTGAATCAGGCAAGGCAGAGGTGCAAGAAAATTGTTTTCTTTCCAATTTCGCTCTGCTGAAGTCAGACTGACTTTCCACAGCATGTTTGTAAGTGCCCAGGGCCAGATCCTACAAGATAATATTGGATTTTTGCAGTTGTCATTTGCTTCATTAAGAAGTGAGGGTGCTCAGCCAATCACAGGATTGAAGCTCTTTTATTGTACGTCMTTATTTCTTACCATGATCAAAGCTGTTATTTCTCTCCAAATCCATTGAAACAAGGATTGTTTCTTGCATATATTGCAGATCATCTTCAGATGATGAGAAATGAACAGAAATGATGTTGCTGACTATGTAGTATCAGTTATTATAATTCATAAAAAAATTTACCATGTATTTATAAAGTAGCAGAATTTAAGCAAATTATAACCCCGATTTTTTTTTTCAGATTTCTCTAAAATAGATGGATGATAAATGCTTTGAAATAATAAGTTGCTGCTTAAAACAAAAATGTTGATGCAAGAGTGAATTAAGGCACATCATTTTAAACATGATCTTTCTAATACAAATGAAATTACTATAAATAGACTGTGGTTGTATTGTCGAGTAATGTGTTCAGTTATGCCAGGCTAATAACTCCTCAGCCATGTATTAATCTGCATTGTTTTAATGTCAGTAAATGTTCTAATYGGCTCAGCTGTAGCTCGTGGTCATAACACCATGGTTGACTATGAAAAGTACATTTTAACTTACCAGTTTCCATTTAATGTTCATATTTTTATCCTCTATGTAACAGTGCTCCTAATAACTTTTCCTGTAACATATCTTTGCTAATTCTGCATGGTAGAAGCATCTGATTTTCCAGTGTCAAATGTTTTTTACTTAGTCTTTCATGTGTGAACTTGTCAGTTAACAGCTGAGAACTTGGTGATGATTAATAAGGTTGCATATTTTCAGTCTTCTCCCTCATTGTCTTTTCTCTCTAACCACGACTCAGCAGGTGAGACTTCACTCCACCAATACAGGGCTCTTTTTCCCAAAGAATTATCTTCATGCCAGCTGTGTCCTGACTTCAAAAGAGATGTGAACCCATTCTGGAACTTGAGACATGACTGATTCCAAGGAGAAGAAACCAGAAACTGCCTCTGCTTGTGATCATTACAAATCACTCACGAATGAATGCTCAGAGATACTTGACCCCTATATGACTTCATCAGGTTTTCAAGCATTAATTCTGCTCCTGCACTGATGACTTTATTCACAGTTTGCAGAGAGCATATTGAAGCTCTTAGTTGAAGGGATTTAGTCAAGGTTGTACATATCCCATGCCAGGGATAGTGTTAGATCCCAGGACTTCCTGATTCTTACACATAGACCTTTAGTCTAGACCAGTAGTAGAAGAAAGGAGTAATGAGTGAACAGACCCATGGAAGATTTGCAGCAATCTAGGATGAAATTTAGCAGCCTGTAATGTAGTATGGACCATTTTGAATCAATGCTGAGTGGAATAGTTATAGGACAAGGGTTTTCTCTCTGTTGGTACCATAAATGCCTRGAAAGCTGTTGGCATAACTATTAAWTTYTGCTATTAATTTATCTGCTGGCACCAGGTGTTGTAAATCTTGTCAAGAAAAGCCAATCCCAGCCTAAAAGCATATTGCTTGGTTTCTCTTGGGAGGATTGGGACTGCTTGCTTTCTTCATATGAACTGGAGAGTTGGGAGGAAGGGAGGGAGGAAGGAAGACAAGAACTCATTGGAAACAAAACAAAGTATTAAAATATGTGCCCTCATCTCTAGACACCCATGGCATTTTCTATACAAYCCTTATTTCATTTTTAGCACTTTTGTTCTGTCCAAGATATAATTCTATTTATGGTATATTTGGACTTGTCTTTATTTGTAGAAAGAATTATGTTATATTTTTAGGTGTTGACAATGGATGACTGTACTAAAAATTTTTCAGTGCTTCTCTGTTGTGTGGCTGCTCTGTGCACACCTGAAGGAACCAGCTCTGTGGTGGGATACCCTGGTAATTCTCTTCTCTCCATGGAAGTGCTCTCTATATCCATGGTTTCTTTGTCACCACCTTCMTGAAATAGTGAAAAAACTACCATCATCAGGCTCAATGAGGAAAAATACCTTTGTAAATGTTCTGACATTAACAGTTATATTACCTGACCTGCCAATGCTCAGAGGAGCTGCTTACTACCATAGTSCTGTGCAGGATAGGGAACTGGACTCAATGATCCTGGTGGGTCCCTTCCAATTCAGTTTATTCTGTGATACTTATTTTTCTACATCTAATCAACAGAGAATCATCGTAAGCAGTTCCCTTTTTGGGGTGTKTATAACTTTTCGAAAGACAAGCCGAACTATTCCAAGCACAGAATAATGTGCCATTATTCACTGTATAATGTGTCTGTAYTTGGCATTCCTCTGATTTTATATTTTGCACTATACCAAGGGCTTTTCAGTGTAGAAACCATCTTTGAGTTATTTGCATCCTTGGCTTTGAGTCCAAGTAGAATCCAGCTGGCAGTGTTTGTGTTTCCTGTTTATTCCACTTAGTTGAGATTACTGAAAGGAGAAACTTGAGTTCACACTGCAMGATGTAGAAGAGTTGAAAGTGAAGTCATAAACATGGTAGATGGTAGTCTCAAATGCTGCTGCTGCATTTGGGATTAAATTAGTACTTTGAAATTGGGGGTTAGGCTCTGGAAATAGATTTTTTTTTTATTTGTAATTAGAGGTAAAACAGTAGCTTTTCTTCCTGTATACTATTTTATCATGTAGACATGGACAGGCAGAAAATGTGAGCTACTTGGCCTTTTAGCAAAAGATGTTTCATCCAGTATGAAGGGCCTTGGGATTTATTTAGTTATTTTCCCTGATCACTTGGAACAAGATCCCATGCAAATTTCTTACAATGTTGATGTGAAGATCTCGGGTGAACATAGTTACATATGGCAGAGCCTCTGAATGTATGGATGTGGATGAAGAGACTGAAACCTCCAACACTCATGGACTGGGGCTCAATTGTGTTCCCTGTGGATCAGAAGTAAAGATCTACAGTCCATCTGCCAGTGAACAAAAGCATTCCTTCTTTGGCGCTGACATAGTTTCTTTGATAATAGGTCTCTTAATAGCAGGAATTTGTAAATCAAAACTACAGTAAATATATCAACAGTACAATACTTTCCAYGTCTAAATAARCAGGGKTTTTTTCACTTTCACTTTTATCTTCAGGATGTCAAGCAAGAGATTAGAAGGCAATTTTGAAACTGAAGGAGGGGGAGGGGAACCATGTTGTTATTCCGTAGAAGTTATTTGATTGTTCTTCATAGTCTTTTCATTACAATTGGCATTTAGAAACTCAACCACACATGCCGCTCCACACCTTTCTACATGATACTGTTTCTTCCTGTTCTCCTTATCTGTAACTGTGATGATGCACAGCTTTCTCCTATTTCTTTCTTGTGGGTTTGTGCAGTTTCTTGATGTTTGTGACAGGCCACGATAGGGGAAGCTTTTATCACTGTGGGGTTTGGAGGCCTCAGTAAATTGAAAATTGCAAATGAAATCCACTGGGCTTGAATTCATCAGCTATTATGTCAGATGACCTTTGGCAGCTGCTGATAAAAATGAGAGAATGTTAGCTCTGATCCAATTTTCAGCACTAACCATTCCTTTTCAAATCCATTCACAGTCAGGCAGCAGACACATGGGAAGTGAAAATGATAGGGTTTCAAGAGAGCTGCATTGTGTTGCAGATTAAGATTTTCTCCCCCTATTTCTAGAGGTCGGCCCCCAGGCCCCTGTCTGGTATCTACCTATTGTCCAATCAGTTTCAATATCTGCTTTAGAGGACATGTTAGCCATCCTTACAGATAAGTGCTTACAGGAGAAAATGTTGGACTTAATAGTTTTGCTTAGGAGGCATCAAGGGTCACAGTGTACCAATATTGACTGGCACATGTTAGTTTAATCTGACATTCTTAGGAATGCGACACGAGATTCTTTCGGAGTTGTTGATCTCTGAGATTTTTGTTCCCAGGTCTAGGTTTTATAAATTTTATTTTTCTGTAACTGTTTATATTCATGAGCTGCTGATATTCATAAAAAAGCCTGCCATGGCTGGACCCAGGCAGCCCTTACCTTGCACTTCTGTCTTAAGGGTTGCATAAATTATGAAACCAGAGCTGCTTGCTGGTACTGTGCTTAGAGAAGCTGGGAAGATACATCCATTTTGTCAGCATTTGCATCATGGAAAATTAAATAATTTCGCTTTCAAACCAAAACTAATGTAATAAATACAATTTCTTACTGGGTTAGATGTCAATATTGCCTTCAAAGGTTTTGCAGTGTGTGCAGCCCCTCCCTCTGCCTTTGGCTTCCTGAAGAAAGAGGAGTGCACTCAGCACCTCCAGGAGCTGCTCATGGGCTCAAGGGCTGAACCTGAGTTCACAGTGACCTTTTAAACCAACTTCATGTTAATGTATTCACCCCACTCCCTATCAGGTTTTTTTCATCCTAGTTTAGGAAGGAAAACAGTGAAACCGTGGACTCTGTTCCCTTGAAAAAATAATATATGTCATTAAAATTTAAAAGTTTTAGAATAGTACCTTGTACTGCTTAGTTCTTCAGTTTTTAGAGACATAGCTCCCATTGAATTCTTTTTTAGAAGGCAATAATGATATGTAGATTGGACTTGTTTGGACAAGAATTCAAAAATCAGATTCCTTGACTGATCACACTGTCACTCTTCAAAACATCGCTGTTAGGTCTTCACTGGAAAAGATATTCYTGATATTCTTACCAAAATGTTTCAGAAGTACAATGCCATCTTAAAATTGCATATGTTTTATATTTAACTTTTTTCCTGATTCCTTTAGCTGGAATGTGAATAAATATTCAGTGGCTTGGCTTAATAARTAAATAATTTAAACTTAATTTATATGGTAGGGTAAAAATAGGAATATTACTAAAATCTAAGTGTTRATTTTTAAAAGCAATCCTATTTTCCATACTTACTTCTGCGTAAATATTGGTGGTCAAAGCATTAGAGAATATCTACTGTTTTAAAGATTAATCTGAAATACACACATGCATTGATTGCATGCTCATCAAATTGAAGTTAAAACTAAAACCTGTAWTAGTTTTAATGTTTGAATTTTTAAAATGTGGTGTTAATGATTTTGGCAACCTTARAAAGAGTTCCTATGAAAATGAAAACCCTTCACATTAAGCACATTGTGAAATGCAGTCCAAAATGTGTTTGTTTCCATTGATTTTGATCCATTGTTTCCAAAACACAAAGAGCCCTTGGAGAACTTCAAGTGMCTCGAGTGACAGAAGAAATGGATTTCTCTTTGATAAGCAATGATTCCTATGCAGAGGTTTTCTCAGTTTGTCTAACACTTCCTTCCATCTCCTCCCTGCCCAGAAAAGTGCAAGGGCTGCCCCAGGGAACACCTTTCCTGTTCTGTCCATTTCTCTGTGTCTCCTCTTGTCCTCCTTGTGTTCCTGTACAAGTGAGCGCAACTTGGCTCCCGATGTTTGCAAGGCTTTATAAAGCTTCATTCTAAAATGTTGTATCCGTCAAAGCACGCATCAGAATTTAACTTCCTGTTTTACATATTAGTGACTTCTAAACAAATATTCAGTAATTAGCTAAGCCCAATTATCATTCAAGCAACATTATTTTCCTTGTTTCCTTGTGTCCTTTTCATAGTGTGGAAATCAGGTTAAATTGTGATGCTGGACTTGTACTGGACAAACTATTTAAATACTGCATTCATATTTTTTTATTATTATAGAACAAAGTTTTGAGGAATCCTTGCTCAAAATGAAGTCCAAGTGCTACTTACTCAAGAAATGTGTAATGAGATAGAACATTTATCCTGCACAGTTTACAGTTTAATTAAGTGGAAAAAAAGAATCCGTTTTTGTGGCCGGAAGAAACAGGCATGAAAATGTGTAGGCATACATAGAATTTTGGTTGGTTTTTTTTTAACATTTCTCTATATTTAAATGTCATTCTAAGAAGATGCTATGGTCAAGAGAACAGGTGAGGAACATGTTTTAAAATAGCAAAAAGCTGTMTTTTTCCCTGATTCATTTTATTGATGGGGGCCTTTTCTCAATGGGCAATTTGGTTTTATCTTGTGTTTGTGTGCCATCTCCTAAATATAAACACCAGCCATAAGTAAGATAATAAGTACTATTTTATTTTGGCTATCTCAGCTTCCATCAATTCATGTACTGCTTTTCATAAAAATGGTAGCAGARTCAATATTTGTAATGGCTAAGTTAGTTTTTCAAAGCCGTTAATCATTCTCCCACATGACTTTTTCCTTCAGTGTTCAACATGACTCACTTCTGCAATAACCCATTTTATAAGCAACGTTTCCTTCATCCTGGWATTGAAAAGATAAAGTCATGTGAAGAATTATAAAGTAAAACTAAAGTATCATTTGAGGAGTGTTTATCATATGGAGGTTGATATTTGTCTTTAGAGTGTTTACTGCTCGAGAGAACGCCAAATGTGAGGCTGAAAATCCAGAACCTCACTGCAGTCGGTGACTTTATTCCAGTGCATTTTGGGGTAACCAAGTCAGATTTTGGTCAGCGACCGTTTCCTGTATGTTTCCCAATGTGAGATTTTCTGTTGCCATTTTAGTAACCCTGCAAAGAGTCACCAGGAATTTTAGCAGTGCCATGTCATGAAAGCTGTGTCTGCTGTGTTATTCCTCCTGTTCAACTGTTGACTCCATCCATGAGCAGTTCATGTGTGCAGGTCTTGTTTTTAGGGGTGCATCAGACACTTTGACTGAAGCTTGCAGAGCAATTAATGCTGCTGTTAAAGGAAATATATTTGCATCTCTTTAATAAGGACATCTGGGGGAAATGCTGATTCTTCTGTTTAAAAATCTTTGAATGTTCAAATTTGTAGGGTTATGGGTAACATATGTGCAGATGGAAAATATAAAGAAAAATACTAAAACACGCTAAAATCTGAATTTATCTTGGGAGTGATCACTCATTCTTCATTAGGACTTCATCAATATTGGACTTCATCTCTTAACTTAGTTAAGAGTACTTAAATTGAACATCAATGGATGTGGAACCATCTTTTCATATGGAGAAATCACAAATTTTAAAAAAAGCTATTAGCTGCCTTTGTGGAAATAGTATTACTCTGAAGATGGATAATGTTAGGTTGTTCAAGAAGTTTAAGATGCTTAAAAGTTGTGCAGAAAAAGTACACACCATCTCACAAATTCAGAAGTTTGGCAGAATTTCTGCCCCAGAGGTATTCCCTTGGTGATCTTTCTACAGTGGCATCATGCATCCCTGAAATGTTTCCTTGCTGTGGAGTTTGGGTGTATCCACTCMTTCAGATTTTCTGAAAAGCACAAAATATGAACTTCTTTGTGTACCTGTACTTGAAATGTTGCTGCTGCTGATGAAGTGGACTGGTGGGCTCCCATTCCCAGAGGTTTCAGCCCATGAGGAGGATCAGTAAAGCCTTGCACACAGGGGAGCCTGAACCAAAACTGCTGGATTTTCATCCTAATTATTCTCTGTGCAGTTCTGCACCACARACAGCCCTATAGAGCAGCTCTGTGTGATTTTCTAAACTAAAAGACATAGTTTTCAGCAAGCTGTCTTGCTGAAATTATCAAAATTGTTGGATGGTCTGTAATTACAATTTTCTATCTTCATCAGGTGAATTGCATATTTTTTTTCTTCCTTTAGAGGATGCAGATGCTTTGCAAATGACTTCTGAAAAGGAGTTGTACAAAGAAATCAAGTTAATATCTTGGAAGTCTTGTGTGGATGTGATGCTGAGATTCTGGTAAAATTACATGGTTAACAGTGTAGGAAGCACAAAAAACCAAGATGTCCCTGAATACAGTTCAACAATCATTAATTTTTATTTGTTTTTTGAAGTGGTAAGGACCATGACATGAACAAAAGAGAATGAGAGCTATGCTTGTTCATACTSTTCCGATTTTATGCTGGTTATCCTTGCTCTGTTGTGCTAGAAATAGCTACAGAAAAAGAGTAATATTTCTAATTGATTTCTAAGAAAGATTTGTGATGCCAACATTCTTTGAAAAATGTTTTTCTTCACATTTGGGAATGAATGAAAGAAGCACTTTRCAAATACTGTAGATGGGGGTCAAGATCTGTAATAATATTTTGGGGTAATTTGTTGCTTTTGTGGGRTTTRGCAGATAAAGTATTTGCTTTTGAAYTCAGTATTTTTGCATCAGATGCTAATTCATTTCCACATGAAATTTGRTATCATATGTTCTGTGGGTCAGTGAATAATCTGAAATTCTCTTATGAAATTTGCTACTCTAAAAATTTTGTTGAACTGTTCCAAAATACAGAGATATATGTCTTGAAGCCTATTTATGATTGATTCATAGCCTGAACAGTATGAGTGACAGTGATATTGAATTGTCATCCCAAATTAATTTTTGTTAAATTGAGTCAGTTCATCAATGGCTGCTTTTTTGTTAAAAGTTGCTTAGGTTTTTTTTKTWACTTATTCTACTTTAAAGGATGAGAATTACTTGCTAATTCAGATTTGCAACATATTAAGTGCAGACAAATTACAAGGTTTGTAACTTACAGGGGAATAATTAATTTAATTTAATAAGTAATAATTCTTTTTTCCTGGTCTGATTAATTTGGTATGCTATTGTTTTTTCATAGTTTCCATTTTTCTTCCTTTTTTTTTTGAATAATTTTTTCTCAAATTACAAATTCTTCCAAAGCTCATCAAATTGGGGCAAACTGATCTCTTCACTTGAGTTTTATATCCATTCTTCATTTTAAAGAATAAACTTAGGTCTCTGTATATGGAACTGCTAATGAATTCAATTTCACAAAATATAGTATTGAAAGATGCGAAATAACCTTAAAAAGTTGATGTTAAATCCAGCATTAATTTCGAGACTCTTATTTGTTCTATCTATGGTTCAATAAAGTGATAATGCAATTTCCAGACAGCTAGCAATTGCCTGTAGGAAAATATTTATTGTAAGATTTATTTTTTTTATTGTTAGATTTTTTTTTAATACTCACTGAAATTGTTTCTGTGCGTTATGATTTATCAGGAGAGCTTTGCAAGGTCTCATACAGTCAAATGTTGTAAAAAAAAGCCTGGTGAGCCTGGCAGCTGGGAGCATTGATGCCACACAGTGTCTCTCTATCAGTGGCATCTGGATGTGGGCTTGGCCTCTTTCCGAGGCTGTTGGCTCACTGCACTGTTGCCTATTCAGATGTATCTCTACTAAAGCATAACAAATTTACATATGTTTTGCATAAAGCTTTCAAGCTATTACTTCTATGGTTCAGGTTGCTACGCTGGAGATTAATCAAAAAACAAAAGTATCATACCTCCCGAACTATTATCCACAAAGTGTATTTTCATCTCTCTGCATTTTTTATAAATGGATTGATCARGACTTTTATATTTCTGGTGTAGGAATAAATGAAAATGATGAATTGAAGGACACATTGGTAAAAAAAATAGAAATAATGGGGTTTTTTTGAGAGCAGATTGGATTTCCAAATTCTTTTCATTATTAAAGAACAAATATTAGATGTATTTAARCTATTATTGAAGTGTTGGGACTCATGGAGACAGCCCTCACATTGTTTTCTCTCTAAGTTCCTCCACTGTCCTTCTTAAAACTGTGAATGATTGGGAAGATCATGGAAAGTTGTATCATATGGGGAAGTTCTCAGGTGACCTAAATGCCACCCTTTTCTGAAGCCTTCCCCACAGTTGTCCAAATCTGAAAGAAGAGCTTKTAAACAGTTCATGCCTAAAAGCAGGTTTGTAATCAATTAGACCAAGGAATGAAAGTGTTCTTTTCTGCTGTTGTTAGAAAACATGGAATGGAAAAAAAAACCCCATCCAGTTGGTTTTTATGGATGTACGACTGTGAGTCTGGTAGGAGAAGCACCAGGCCGGTTCCATGTGTTCAGGGTTTTCTATTAAAGGTTCACATGACTGGAATATTTTGTGCTGTAGGCAGAGATATATTATTATTATTTCTCTCTTCGAACTGATATGAGCAATAATTTCTTAGCATTTTTTACTTCTCGTGACTTCTGATGTGCTACATGATGTAGGTAAATCTTGGCAGACAGGATATATTTAATGACATTTATTGAATTACTTCTGGCTACACCAAGAAGGTGTTCTGAGGAAAATACTGAATACTATTATTTTTCAAAAGACCAAGTACATAACCTAGCTGAGCTGCTACATGGAGAGAGTGGTTAGATACATCTGACCAACTATTATATTCTTTCATATGAATGGGGGAAACTCTGAAATCATGACTTGTGATTTGTTTCTTTTTTTTGGCCTGGTAAAGGACTTCGTAGAAGAAGACAGCGTCGTTATATCATTTTTAAAGTTTGAGAGTGACATTGGATTCCTGGCAAAATCTGCAGTTACTGGCTTCTCTGAGTCTGTGTTCATGTCTTTTCGCTTTCTAATACATGTCTTTTTGCACAAGAATATATATTTTACCTAATCAGCATATCTGTAACCATGCACAAAGATGAAAAATGTGGTTTATGCTATCCAAAGAGTATCCTGATATAGCTCTAGTTGTATCTGGGAATTGATTAAATACTACTGTGCTGAGCATAGAGAAATCACATGAATGGATAACTTTCATGCCCCATTGTAACAGGAATTTTCTAAGTCTAAATTAATGAGAATGAAGTTGTCCTTCAGAAGAAATTCATGCATCTTTGATGGTGGAATAAAAGAAATACTGATTTCCCATAGCAGTCAGCTGTATGTCATAACCATTGACATAAGAAACAAAAGTGAGTTGACTCTTACAATTACAGGCTTTGAAAACGTAGCTCCAAAAATATATATTCTTATACAACATTTATGTTTTTATCTCTATAGGCTTATACTTGCATATATTTAAGTTCCTCAAAAGAATATTTGGGAGAGTTGCTGTGAGCTGGACATGGAACAAAGTATTTGTGAATATTCTAAATTTGTCTGCAGTTGTGAACTCTGCGAGGTCATCTGTCAAAACATCATTTTGAACTCTGAAACAATGAGAGAGAAACAAACATACCAGATTAAAACACACTTCCAGTGTTGTCAGATAATTATCAAAAAGAAAGTGCCTACACTGGAAATATCAATAACTGTAATGTGTGAGATTTGTTAAAACACACAAACTYGCTCTCCACTGACTGTCACTAATATTTATTCGTCCGGTGACTGTTAATCACACCAAGTTTACAGTCCCGTGTAGCACCTGTCACAGGTGTTGATCATTAATCAGCTATTACAGCAGTTTATTCTGCTGCTGACAACTTGCAATTTTCTACTGATTCAGCTAGTTTGTCAGGTGGGAATTATGGCATAGCACATGTGACAAAACACATCACACATTTCTCTCTCTCTCTCCTCTCTCTCTCCCCCCTTCTTTTTTTTTCCCTTTTTTTTTTTTTTTAATTTTCAGGCTTCTCTCTCTTCCTCTCTCTCCCCCTTTTTAGACAAACAATATCTGGGAACTCAGAAGTAATAAGGCGGAATGTATAATTAATTACCCAGCTTGCTCTAATTAGGGATGAATAAGTTGTGTCCCTCTCATCATCACAAATGTGGTGATGGGTAATACCAGTTTATGCTGTATTAACTGCAAATATGCAATCCTTCTGAGAGCACTTTTGTTGATGAATTTGATGAATGTGACAATAATTAGCAGAGACAGATGAGAGCTAAATTACTACTGACAATGTAATGCTATCCCGCTCGAGGGTCTGAGAACGTGGCAGGCTAACATGGCAGGGACCGGGGCCTCGTTTCTAATTAATAGTCGTCTTTTTTTTTTCTTTTTTTTTCCCCTTCTTTTTTTTTCTTTTTTTTTTTNGCCAGTGGGAAAAAAAAAAAAAGGAGGAACGGTAATTGTTTTCGTCAAAGGCTGCAGGGAGTTATCAGGGTAATAAAGTTAATTAGCAGAACAAACATCCTTTCACTGCCTTACCAGATTGAGGAAAAGAGGGTAATTCAAACTGCAGAAAGATATGACTAGATGAGATGATAAGGAGAAAAATTTTACACAGGAGGCTAACAGAGAAGAATCAATTTTTTTCTTCATTTCTTTTGGCTTAGTCCAAGGAAAGGAATTATACATTCTCTTCTTTCAGCTCATAAAGTTGCTTATGTAGAAAACTTTATTGTTATGATTTCTGCAATGGATGGGAAATGAAGTTAAGAAATATCATATTACATTGTTCCATTTTTTCAGGGCCTTCCAAATAGCAATTGTTTCGTTACATTATGTGCAATTTCCTTTTTATTAAAGTGACTTTTCCTAATATCCACGGCACTATATTGATTTCGTAATGTTCTTCAGAAAGAAACCTGTTTTTACTTCGTCTCCAGGTCTTCAATGGACCCATTGAGTGTGGCCATTGTACAAGGTTCTGAAGTAGCTAGCTTAGAGTTTGAATTAGTTGATGGATTTCTTTGAGCAGCATTTCTTTTGCTATCCTCTAGTGTAAGTATGAAAAGAAAGTCCTTGTTCCTGCCAGCGTTAATGCATGTGACCAGCTTTATGCATGAGTAGTCCTATTACATTTGCCTCCATTCACTTACTTGTACACATAGGCAGGGCCAAGGTCCAAAAGGAGAGAGCCTTTCAAAAGTAGTAACATTGAGGGGTTTAGGTTACTTAGGATGGCAGTTCTTATTCTGATRTATTTTCAGTGATGTTACCATTTCTCTTGCAAGATTTTTGGCCTACCTCCATGATATGGCTCACRTCGTACTGTACTGTGTCAGCACAACCTGAACTCGTGGGCTTCCAGAAGGCCAGAAGGTTCTGTAAATCCACAGAGGTCTGTCAAAGTAAAAATGATAAGGTATTGGAAAAAGTACTGGAAATACCAAATCAGGGTGTGTCARCTGTTTTGAGATGTTTGACCACATTGCAGGCTTTATTATCCATGGGGAGCATGAGGTCAGTGAGGGCAGTCTCCTGTCCAAGGAGATACGAGCAATCCACCTTGCACTTACTGCAAAAGAAAAATGGAAGGATAAGTACTGACTGCTGAAGCCCAGCTGAAATTCCCTGTGAATTACTACCCTGGGTTACCCAGTGAACCAACATTCTGAGGCCTGGGTTAAAGCCCCTGTCTTGTCCTTTTGAGTCATTGTGAAATCTCCTCTGACACAGAAGGTTGGTCTCCTCCTGGCTCAGTTGGGGGCTGCACTGGAGGGCCCTTGTAAGGAGCTGCAGGGCTCTTTCTTCCAAAGAGAAGGAGATTCCATTCTTAGACACGCAGCATTARAGCAGGATCCCAAACTGGGGGAGATCCAGGTCTGTTATTTTGGTGCATGTGATGGCCATGATATCCAAGGCAGTGAGAGCTCTGTATTTCCACAGCCGAGCAGCCTCTTCCTTCAAAAAAGCTGAATGACCCAGAGAGAAGAGAAACTCCTGGTGAAATTCAGTTCTTTGAGWATTCCTGTGTGACTGCACCTAAATTCCTTAGGTTGACCTTTGAAAAAAGTGTTCAATGACATTTTCTCATAACTGAAGACTCAACTTCTATAATCAGTTACTGTCTCTTCTRTGCCATTTCCTGTCTCTCAGGCTGACCTGAGCCAACCTTTCCTCAATCATTACAGTCTTTGCCCTTCTACCTGTCTCTGCTCATCTTTCTCCTATTTTAACTTCCTTTTTTTTGTTCTGGCATCTCCCAGGCAGTGACCTTTGCTATGTCAACTGAGTTGGCAAATGCAATTACTGTCATTAGAACAGCACATCACTTCCATTTTTAATTGTATCCGTAACACTTTTTTAATATTTGTTAAAAGAACTTCCTACGAGGAGATAAAATATGGAACAGGATTAGATAATGTTTTTTCATGGTTTGTTAAGCATGTGTTGGCCCCCGCAAAGGGCTGCATATTTAAATAGGCACGGAACTGAAATGCTGGGATCTGTCAGAGTGGATGAGGCAGCAAGTATGGAGCTGCTCAGGATCACATGATTTTCACAGTCCTGTTCTTCATTTACAGTCTGTGCAGACAGAACTCCCCATCAGGAGGTAAACACAACAAACTGCAAGCAAAGTATARCCAAACTATTAAGAGAGAACAGTGCATTCATATTTTTTAATAATTCTTCACAGTAAACKTAATTTATTAATATAAAGATGTGGCCTTGTGTATTCCATATATTGGCTTTCTATCTTCAAACCCTAAATGATCAGTGGAGAAAAATATAGAACTCYAGTTGTCAGAGTATTTTACAATCCCACAGCTTAAGGCTGACTTTGACATTATCTAAGCAATTTAAAATGTTCTCTTTGTAGAAGACTTTCTGCTTCTGTCAGGGAGTTCTGTTACTGCAGGATCAATGCTAAATGCATTATTGAGAGTAGTACCAAAATACTGTCATGAGCAGAATTTGCWTTTTTAGCTTCTTCCTCAGTGGAGCTTCCTAGACGTGTCAGCACTTGAAGTCTTACCTGGCTGTGCAAAACCACTTTTAAGATTATCCAGCTGTTGTCCTATCTTTGAAACACTCCAGAGCTTTGTCCTATACATCCTGAACCTTCTGTGCAGGTGCTGAATCCTTTATGACTGTGCCCTGAAAAGTCCCTTCCTCCTCTGCACCYATGTTTCTTCTTTCAAAGATTAAACAGAAGAAATACAGGTTTAATATMACATGATTATCCAAATAGCCAGCCACTACCTCAGCCAGTCAGTGTATACTGTCTCTTTTTTTTCAATATTCCTACATCCTTCCATTGTAATGACCTGGAGAAAGGGACTGTGTGCTTTTCTTATTGAAAAGTGCCCAGAGAGCGCCGCTGTGTGAGCCAGCAGGTCAGCAATAACTGAGAGAATATTTTTGCTCAGTAGAATTTTTCATTTGAGAGTGAGAAAATGCCCTGTCATTTCATTCTTGTTTTTCTTCCCTGGCTACCACACTTGACACGAACTGATTTTCTGCATGAAAAGGGATAAAAGAAACCATCCTGTCAAAATCAGCTTGGTACTACGGAGTTCAGTGTTTACTGTATCTGTACATTTTTCACCTGGCTCATGAAGGGAGCATCTTATCATGTTTATTGATCAGGGTTCTTTGTAGCCATGGATAAACTGAGTTTTCACTTCTAAAATCAAGTGTATATTTAAAWTTTGAGGTAGCTGGAGTTGCTTCAAAACATAATAATCTATCATTTCTCAACAGAGTCTTTAATTGGAAAACAGGCCTTAGAAATTAGTTGAACAAATTTTAATTATGAGCCTTACCTTTATTAGTAGTTTTGGAGGTGTATTTGCCACCATTAAAATCCTGATCTGTGGATTTTTGACAGTTTATTCYAGTGAATAGGTTTTGTCCACAGGAGCTTGCTGTCAATCTTAACTCAGATGAACATAAGATTATAGTCAAACAAAACTGAAGGACCTAARTAYATTTTTAGTGATAAAATTATTTAAKTGTTCTTTTGTGCMATGGAGGTTTTGTGGCGCTATTTAATGAAATTACATCACTGCCTAAAATCACTTAAAATTGCATGCAAACAAATATTTGTACACAAGGTGGTGATGTTAGCAACCTTCTTTTTATTGACAGCCCACAATAAATAACAACATATTGTTTGGGCTCYGAGGTATCTTCAGCTAACTTTGGATACTTGTATAAGGACAGCTCTGATACAGCAGCAAGAAAACTATGAATTGGCCTAAAGTCATCAATGAAAAAGAAATAACTGTAAAGCTTAAAATATCTTCATATCTTACAGGGTTTCTCATTTTCTTATGACATAATTGTACCATAAGAATCATATGAAACTTCAAATATAATAATGGTAAAAGCAACATGTATCAGAAAAGGTAGCTAGTGCAACCTTTTATTAAAGACATCTTTCAGATTTTAAATATTTCTCATTCTACAACTAACTGATTTAAAAATAGCAGCAGTTAAGACTGGCTGGGAAGAAAGGAAAGTCTCTTTTTAAACTGACATAGAACAAGGATAGAGCTAAAACCAAGGAAAGGGGTAATAAATAATGACAACAGATGTTTGTAAACCTTTTGCTCCTGTGTTCAGTGTTTCCATGTGTTTTCTTGTCTTGATGTGCTGTCAGCCTCCTCTCACCTGGGACTAGTGATATCTTATCAAAGCCTAAGCAGTTCCTCTTCACAACAGGCAGATAATAGTGCCTTTCAATTTATCATACGAGAAGTCTAAAAGAACCATGGGAACGATTGGTCAGGTGACAGTTTGATGGACAGTTTGACAGCCCTTAAAGCATCATGGGAAATGGTTGTCACCTGATTTTTCAGAGCAACTGGGGAGATAACCTTCAGCATGACAGGAAAAACAAAAATCTGAATATTTGTGTAGGGTTTGCTAACAGCCGTAATGCTCACTTAAGTGATAATGGGGATGAATTCAGATTACTTGAAATGGAGTTATCTGAGCTGGGATCTCTTTAGCCTGKAAATGTTTTTGACATCTTTAGCTGTTTTTCAACAGTTTTACTGAATGTAATTCTTCAAACAGAGGTAATGTAAGGAGGGCAAATGGATGATTTGGTTTGTATTTGGTCAGACTCTCCACACAACACGTCTCCTAAATGAAATTGGAAGAACAGAACTGCTAAAAAATTTTTCTTGCTTTATACCTTACTGTTCTGACTACTCAAAAATTATCACTTGCTCACTATGAAATACACAATGTCACTGTGAACCAGATGTTTGCACCTGGAATCACGCTCATAATGGCCACTGCTGTGGACTCCTGGTGATATTCACAAGCAGGTCAAATAYTGACCTGAAAAAGACCATATCCTACTCTTAGGTCAAGACTGTGGCTTGTGAAAATGCTGGCATTGCTGCCATCCCCATTCTACCATTGTGAGTAAATTCCAAATTCACTTTTCYAGGTGATATAGTCCTGGTACTTCTCAAAAACACTGAAAATTTTAAAAATCTTGAAAAATAAAATTGTCATTCTAGGTTTTGAAGGAGAAACTGGATGGCAAAAATGATTAAGCATTTGGGTTTTAGCTCCAAGACCTGGATACAGATTGAATCTGTGATACATTAAATCCATGTCAAGATCTCATCTCCAAGAGGAGCTGAGGAAGTTGATGTGATGGGTGGATAGATCCACTTGGAGGAAGCCCTACAATTAAACTGATTGGTGTGATCAGCAGGACATGCACTGGGAACCATTCCTATACTTAGTTTGAAACTACACAGTAAATTTGAGCAAATCATGGAAGTTTTCCAGCTTTTTATGATTCTTCCTTTACCAATCCAACCAAGATGCCACTGTGTCCTCTCTCTCTGGATCAGTGATGTCCACGCTGCCTCCAACCATGTTTGCAGTTTTGTGTTTCCCTGCTCTCAATGTCTTTGGGTGTAAAGTTCTGAACAGCTGAGCTCTTCTCGCAGCTCTTCTTTTTTCTCTGTTTCTTTATCTTCATTTTCTCTGCATGTAAAATGACAAATACAACTCCTGACTGCAGRCCTTGTTCTATGAAATTTTCACCTAATACCATATCCTGCCTTCTTTCCACTTTGGAGTCCTTCTTTTGAAATGTGCTTCAATGCTTTTTATAATGAAGTTTGTAAACCACATCTTCCTTTCACAAGAAGTTGTAATGGCAATACTGTTATTCACTGTCTCTCCCCTGCTGACTGTGTAGACATGTATTTATGATCACCGGCTGGCACAGAATAACACATAAATTAGGTAAATAAGAGCTCCCTTTTTTTAGCATTAAATTGATATTCTCTCCTTCTTGTCTTTCCAGACACAAATTTTAATGTGTTGTCTRAAGTTTTAACAAGCTGAAGAAACTGTCAGAGTTCCGCCATTAGAAATTTCAACATTTCATTGAGAGCACATTTAGTATTTGTGATGTTACATAGAATTTATTCTTACTTATATTATAATTAAAACAACGTTGGCCAGGTAAATTTACATWTTTTMTATTRTAACTRCCATATATAAAATGTATATATTCCATGATCTGAAGCCTGTTAATCTTTAGGGCTGCAGTTTTAAAATAGTTTAGAGKGTGCCTGTGTGCAAGCATGTGCAATACGTCCCCACACACCTCCTGCTCTACGCTGAGTATCAGCAGAGCAGGATACAAATAATTGAAATATATCAATATAATAATATATCAAATACAAAACCAGCAGCCTGGTTGAGCCTGTGGATGTCCACAGCACTCAAGGACACAGTGGCTTTGGGCAGGCCATGGCAGATGGCGTGTTTGGATGTGGGTTTTTCCAGATGAAGGTAGAGAAATCTCTCTTTAGGCTTTCACAGCTTGCCATGTAAATACTATTGTTCCGGTCAGCTCTGATTTATATCCAAGGCTATGGTAAGATAAAAAAGGGCCCTTACCCTTCTGTCACAAACTCCTCTTTGTTGAAGTTTCTTTTGTCAAGTAGCTCATACTCTGACTCATCTTTTTCAATACTGTGCTTAGTTTCARAACTCAGTATTGTTTTACTCAAAATGCACTTTAATTGCAAACTTAGCATTTCTTGAGTAAAAATTGCAGGCTTACTATCTGCTAGTATTTTAATAGATTTTATATCACTTCTGCGCAGTGACAGTGAAAGAATCATCTAAGTTGGGCTTTTCTACATTGTGTTTTTMATTAATGTTAAAATCTCCTACTGTAAATGAGTTTAACAAAATATCTCTGAGTGTATCCACTGCTTCTGCAGAATGCAAGTTGCAAGTGACGGTTTTTCTCTCTGTATTTTTGCAAACAAACAATGTGGTTGTCAGAGAACCTAATCAGTATTTGAGCTGACAAACAACCAAACAAAAAAGGTATTTAGCAGGGCCTCTGATTTCCCTAATGACAGAATATACCCATCAAGGAAACTCAGTAGCAGCTGCTCCATTGTGTTAAAGATTTGAAGATGTCTTCRTTTTGAAAAAGTTTGGAGGGTTTTCTTTACTTTCACCAGAGAATATGTAAAGAGGCATTTTTATTTCTTTTTGGTGTGGGAARAGAGAAATCAGCTGATTAACCAATTTAATACTGCTTTCTGTGACTGTGCAGTGGGTTCTTCAGTTTCAAGACTAAATCTTGTGTGTCARTTGTGATCAGATAATTCTGATAACAAATGCAACTCGCTCACTGGGCTCTCACATAACATCAGTCTGGAAAAATGCCAACGTGCACCACATGGGAAAGAGGAGGATCCTCATCTGGTTGTGGGTGACTGTTTATTTATTATACTGTTAACTCACATCCTCTTTGAATATTAATTATTTATTCTGACTGCTTTTATAATTTAAGTTCATAGCATCSATTGCCATAGTGTGATGAGGCTTCCAGAGAGTTCTAATGAAATACATACAATATTTGCATGGTTGGGCGAACATTTAGATCTGTTTTTCCCTTGAGGTGGAAAATTGATCTTGTGCTAAACAAGATAGATATTGATAAGAACACTGATATTGAGTCCAGCTGAAATCAATGTTTTCTCACAACTGATTACAGAATTCTTTGTGTAACATCTAAAGGAATTCAGTAATAAAAATGTGAAGACTTGAATCGTCTGGATAAAGAGTAGAGAGAAGTAGTGAATTGTAAAATCRGAGTGAATGACTTAAACAAGAAAGAGAATCCAGGGTAAGATAGAAGTAGTCAATAAAACTGCAGCAGGAGAAACAGGACTAATAAAGAGATGGAAACAATAGATGAGAATGGCTTCAGTGAAGAGCAGCTGTGTTGGAAGTAATAAGAATAAAAATCCCAGGCAAAATCTGATAGTTTGATGGGGGCAGAAAAGCATTCCTGTCTGTCATAGYCTTCAACCTGGAATTTTACACAGTGTTCTAGTTGTCTTTACGGCTTCCATGTATTGTGGAGACATGGAAAGGGATTTGAGAGGGCCTTCCTTTCATGCCTATTTCAAATTGGCAGCAGTATCTCATATCCAAAAGAATATGGGAGAAATATGGGGGGATGATACCTGCAATGACAGCCAAATTTTAACCAGAAAATGACAGACAGCAGGGTTTCTGTGTTACATCAGTGCATCACAGTTTTCAGATTGTGAAATTTGTAATTCATTGGCAGAATTTGGGATGCTGATATTCAGCTGGTGRTGGTGGCTTGCTGTATTCTGAATTTGTCTGGAATGAAAGGGTGGATTCTCAGCTATAATCTGTGCAGCCACGATGTCKGCAGTGTTGGTGGCACTCAGGAATATTTGGAGGAGAAACGGGAGTGCTGTTCACCCAATGAGGTACTTGACCACTTAGTCGTAAGTGCTGAYGATTCCTTATGACACTTTTATCCGTCAAGAAGAGCATAAGTAGGATTCATGCATCTTGGATGTGTGTCATGTAGAATATTTCTCACTTTGTGAGTGTTCTGAGCTTTAGAAGGAAGAAAAGAAGCAGCATTTGTTTGTTGGCATAGGATGCATCTTAACAAGAGGAGCTTTGTGAGTGTATGTGTCTACCTGTTCTTTTTTGAAGTGCTTCGCTGCTGCTTTTCAGTGTTTGGTGTTTTGCTGGTGACCTGGAGGCTCTTAGCTCCTCGATGAAGCATTGTCTACCACAGACAGCTCAAAGGACTCAAATTCATAGTTTCAGTAAGAGTTCAGCTATGAAACAATACGGCTCAGGCACAGRAGTGTCAAGGCAGGCCTTTCCCTCACCATTCCAGTCGCTGCTCTCAATGCCCCTGCTTCTATCTCTTCATCTGTATTTCAATAAAGCAATCTATRTATGTGTGYATATATATATTACATAAATAGRTATATTCTTCCCTTAGAGAGGTACTTAAAAAAAATCGTATTTATAATAGGAGTTCTCAGGATTAGATTGAGTTCACAAGTCTGCTTGAATGATAAAAAATTCAGAGGTCATCCTTTCCCTAAAACAGTGGCTGCATTATCAAATCTTATTTGTTTACATCTAGTCAGAAAGTTAGGGTCAAAATTTAAATAAATTTACAGGTTCACCCACATCTGCTTTTTCAAATCTGAGCAAAATTATTGAAGTAACACATTTAGGGAGTTTTACAGCTTTTGCTTTATCGACTGATCCCCATCAGTAGAAAAGTGTAAGTTCATTTATGAACTCATTATTGTACCCTGAGGTGGACACAAAATCTATTTAAACTTATTTCTAGAATGCTGAATCTAAATTAATTTGTCTTAATTGAGACACTTTTTTTGCATTTGATATTTGAAGATAGGATTAATTCACAGCCATCTGTTATCTTATCTTGCCTTGGTTAATGATAGGCCCAGCAGTTTAGGGAAATGAAATGAACAGGCACAGGGGTCACTGTCATTATCTGGATCATTTCATGGGATGCAAATTAAATCAGGTACATCACGGCAGCTAAAACTGCGTGTAGTTCATTTAGCGAAGGCTCTTGCATTGATGAGTTTTAATTTTAGCTCAAAAAGCTCTTATTTCTCTCTTCGAGGCAGTGTATTTGGTAGTAGTCATGTGCTAGGGTGGACAGTAGGTGTGATAGCCACTTCCTTTTATCCCTTCTTGATTTTTTTGGATAGTTTTTGCATGTTTGGGGCTGGGTGGGAAGAAAGGCCCATTGATTGTAGATGATCTGGAGGGAAGAAACATTCCTCAGGTACACAAATATTTCTATGAGTTGCGATTGTGCAGCCCGTTCATRTTGATAACTGGAATTGGTATCCAGGAAGGGGATTTAATTTTGAAGAGGGATGACAATAAGGATGTTAAAGATACTGAGTTCAGAAACTGGCAATTACAGTGCAAATTTCAATTCTGAMTCTGCCAACACTTCAGTGACCCAGTTCCACTGTATTGTTTATTTTCCATTTATTGTCTTATTTAGAGGCATTTCTCACTTGTTCGGCCTCTAAAGTATAGCTTTTCTTACCAAAAAACTAAACATAAGATTTTGACTTTTTGTATCATTATCCCTGACTTTCAGCACCTTGGTGATGCAAAGGAATCCCAGAGCCAATGCAAAGTACTGCCAGAGCTGATAAATATCCTTCAGCAGTGATGAAAATTAGGCTCTGACACAATTCTGGCACAAGCAGAAGCTTTCAAACAATGTTGCTGTTTTTGCTCATGAGGAGAAGCTTTTCCTGTATGACTAAATCACTTATCAGGCATTTAATTAAAACTTTAGTTCTTTTCAGGTTAAAATCTTCTCTACTTAACAGAGATGGGAACTGAAAAGTGAAGTGACTTAATCAGTGCCCTGTAGTGAGTACAGCAGTGCTCAGACTTGCGTGCAGGAATCCTTCTTTGCAATCTCATCTGGTTAATATCTTCCATCTCAGACCGACTGTAGCTACAGCAGTTCCACCCTGGATTATAATTCCATCCCTGGATTGCACCTGTATTTTCCAGGATCACCTCTAATTGTGGATGCTTCATTAGTGGGTTCACATTTTATTGGCTTTCTCTGCAAGCTGCCTGTGCAAGTATTTAAGTGTTCTCTTTCCTTGACTAAATAGTTTAAGGCTACACCAAATTTATTAATATTATTATTGTTTTTCAAATATGCTATCTTGTGCATTTGRTAGTAAGCTGTTTCCCATCTGTGGCTGAATGATAGAAGCTAAAGCTGATATGGATTTTCTATTTTCCATCACTCCATATCATTTGTAAACTCTTTAGTTCTGTAAAAGATCTGCTTTAAATAAATAAATGTATCCTGACTAATCCTCTTTGAATAAGTGGAAAGCATTTAATCCCATGATTCTGTAAATCCAGGGTAGCTGTCAAATTGTGTGTTCATTTTTCTGCATTATCTAAATCAGTTTGTATCAGATCTTTCATTGACAACAACAGTTTGTTATTTGGATTAAACACCTCTCGTGCTCTATAACCTTTCATTTAAGAGTCATTTGCATCCCTTTTTTGGCTGCTACTTCTGTATTTTAACAGTTCTTTAGGAATACTTGCCGCTAAATATTCACACTGCATTTAAAATTGCCTTTTTTTTTTTTCAAATTGCTAACACTTCTTCAAGATCTGAAATTCAAACTATTTTTGTTTGTGTCACCAAGAGTCTGAATTCATTTATCAGTTTTCAATTTAAGAAAATAAAAATAGATGATTCATGAACTTCATTTCAAAATTTTTAAAAGTGGTTCATTAATTGAACAGCAGCTGGGGGGAAAAACTAATCAGCTCATTTCAACTGCAATAGCTCATTATCATTTAGTCTGATGAAATCTTTGGAGGCTGGTTTCATGGGAAATGGGTCCTTCATACAGTCGTCCCTGAACTGTCTGGAAAAAGGTCAGTTGCCCCCACACAGTAATTAAAACTCATGTCAGGACATGCACTTCCATTTTTTAATTGCTGGGRATAGAAGCTCTCTTGTTTCATGACATGAAGGAAATGTTTGGGTTCTTCCTGTTCTTCAGAWGAATTTCAATGGCTCAGCTGATGAGAAACCATTTGTGAAAGCAGAGTAAATGTGGCACAACAATTTGTGTCCAAGTATCTGTGACAGTTCTTTCCACTGGTAAATCTCTTAYTTTTGGCCACAGGGATAGAAAGGATTGCATCTCTCTTTTAGATTTGATTATCCTGAGCTGGGCAAGACTTTAGATTGGGAATCACAGAGGTTTTGGAGATGGTACATATAATTTAGGGTTCTATGTTACCTCTTGAACTTTGCAGTGTTAATACCATCACCATAGGACAGACCTTCTTTTTAAATATGTTTCTCTATAAAATAATGTAGATTCATAAAYGTGAGAAAAAGATGGAGGACCAAGACTCTTGGATTCTCTTCCCTGCTCTTCTTCAGCCTGGGGCAAACTTTTGCCTTATTTTGAGACAGTTAAATTTAAACTTTTCTCGAAGGAGTGTTGTGTTAAACTTACTTTTTTTTAAAGTGCCTCAAAACAGCTGCATGAGATGTATGAGAGATGTGTATAACTGTAAAAGTCATAATTTTAGTATTGGATTTGTAATGATTTTGCCAGTGATGAGCATTGCAGTACAGTAASAGCTATAACCTTTAGAAACTAAGTTTTTTTTTTAACATTACAATATCCAAGCATACTTTTTTATATTTCTACCAAATGAAGAAAAATCTTTTTGCTAAACTGTAGCTTTTGACATTTAATAGCAACATAATTATAACTAGAAAAGTATTTTTTTCATAATCTTGTAGACTAAACAAGTTTATAAAGTAAGATATAAGTAAGTGATTGGTTCCATGATTTCTCAAGTCTTTTATACATCTTTGCAGTTCTCGTTCAAATTGTGCACACCATCATAGCATTATTTAGGTCGTGGGTAACTGATAGAAATTCAAAACTCCCAACACATTAATTAGACATGCTACTTAGCCAAGTAGTCATTTTTATGAATTAAATTCATTGTGCATCTGCAGCAAAGTAATTGAGGAAAGATCTTATATGAATTTTGTAATTAAAAATCCCAAGCACTGAAAGTACTGAGAAGTACTGAAAACCAAATATTTTGTTTGCATTTCTATGCTGAGATACACTTTCAATATGGAAACTAAGGCTGGCTATAAAAATAAATTCTATTTAAGTTTGTTTAGCTCCAGTTAGGATATGAAAATATTTTTCTAAACTTTTTTTTGCAATAAATATTGGATTTCTTTGAAATGAAAATCCGTATTTAGATTAAAGSCATTGCTTGCAAGTGAATAACTTTTTTCAGGAAAATTTATGTAAAATCAATTTCTTTCTAACTTTGCTTTACATTTGGTGGGGAGCGGGGTGGAATRTCTGTGTATCTGTTAAAATAATCATATTGTGTGCATGCCTTTTATATATAAAAGTTGGTAGTAAATCCAGCATGAGTTKAATAACTTGGAAAAGTTCCTTATGCTTCTCAAGAGTTATACTTGCAATTTAATAGCCAAATGAAAATTTCCCAGTTCTTATTTTTGCATTGTCCAGTGAGTTGTATTTTCTAGTTTCTCTGTGCTGCCATGAGGGCAAAAATTTACTTTCCCTGGACAAGTTGCTAACTTAACCTTACCAAAGAGCTGAAACATTGTCAGGATTTGTTGTCCTTCAGAAATACGTGCTAAAACTCTGAGATGCATCAGGAGCACAGTTGAATCAAAAGCTGCTGGTGAAGTTTATTGACCTGCTTTCCATCTGGCTTCTCCGTGCTTGAGAGGAAAATAAAGAGTCTTCAATCTTCTCTTGGAAGCATCTCCCAGGAAGAACGAGATGTTTTATCCTGTGCAAACAATCACCATTAACTCAGCCCCAAGCCCAAGCAGTACCAACTGTTTGTGTTTGAGATACCATCTTCTGTATGGTAAATATGAACTGAGGAGCACTCATGGAGCACAGCATTTGGAAACTTCTTAAGTCTTTGTGTACACACTGATATGTTTGCCTGATATAATGTGGATTTTAGTCTCTTGTGCTGCTTAGCCAGACTTACCAGGTTATAGAGGTATTTTCACAGGCATTTCGGTAATGAATGACCTAGTATGATTTTGAAGATATGTAATCTTATCCTACAAACAAATAGCTGTGAGTTGTGTCTATTCAACATAAGAAAGAAATTGTTATTTAACCGTATGAAGATGAACTAGAACTCGGGGGTATTGCACAATGAATCATTACCTTTATAGTAAATAAATTGTCATGTGTATATGAGTTTAAGTCATTTGTTGCCATTGATGCACAGTTTCACTGTTGCCCTGCTTTGCAGTGCAATACCTTTTCCACCTTCCTCCTTAAAACTCCTTCTATTGCATTCAGTCTGTTTTGCTTTATGTCTGTTTTGCTTTAATTGTGCTCTTCAGAAAGCAGATTCGTGCTTTGAGCTTGTTTTAATAATTCTATTTTACACTAATGCTGGAGATATGGAAAAYAAGCTTGAAAAGAGTATATAGTAGTTTATAAGGAAACAAGACTTTTTCAGTGACTTTCTTGGCATAATATGTCAGGGAGTTTAATGTGAATTTAGTTCTCCCCTTATAATTACCTTAATGGTGGATAATTCCTGGCTGGGAAAGCCACATTAGAATTGGTTTCATACTTTGATACAACAAAGTTGTATGAGCATGATTACTAAATAGTCAAAAGATCATATTTCTAAACCTTGAAGAAAGTCTTGTATCCCATGGCACTCTTTGTTCAAAATAAAAAAGCCATTAGAATTGGTGACTTTTGTACACAGAATGTGGCTAACCTAGGTAATTTTTTTATTGCAGATTCAGTGAAAATTAGAAGGTGTGTTCAAATACTGTGCTTTTCCCTATGTACTGCATTACTTAAATATAGCTTTTTCAAGATTTCAGGATATATTTAGTGCAGGCATTATGTATTTTGTAGTATTGCCTTGGAAGCCCTTAGTAACAAATTGGCGATGGTCACATGAAGAATAAAGTGGCTTAAAGTGTTGTGTTTGTTCAGTAAATATGTATGAATTCAGAAAAGATTTCTGGAAAGACCATAAACTTCTTTGAAGTTTTTATTTTTGCTGCCCATGGTTTAAAACACTTCTTCTTTCTTAAATGCATGCCAAATTTCCAGGATAGGTGTCCKTAATTTTGATGACAGATGAATGCCCTACACACTCTTCAAAAATCTAAGTTAAACACATTGTAAGTAAAAGAAAAAAATAGATAATTTATGTTTGTTATGTGGGGGGGCAGAGGCAAGATTTAGAATTAAAGGAAATATTCACTTTTTATAAAGTATAATAATGAAAAATTGATATTTTATAGAGAAAAATCCTCATGCTGTTAGGTTTAGTTGAGAATTAAATTTTGCTAGATATTTATGTGAGGCTTTTTCTTGAGATATAGTTCTTTCATTGCTTTCTTTTAAATGACATTAAAATAATCTAAGCTTTTTCATTGAAATAAAATTCATAATTAATAATCTAAATAAATATTTTGTTTTCAATTCTAAGAATTACAGTCTGATCATCCCCTTTAATGAATTAGAACCCTTTGAGGATGGAGCTTGTCATTAACACACATCATCAGCTGATGCATTTTAATAATACATAGAGTTGGAAGAGAGAGGAAGTGTAAGCCACTGAAGCTTGCAAAACCAATCCCCTAAAGCTTTCATGTTTTATTMGAGCATATGTTTTGGAAGTGGTGGTGTTGACACTGGTGGCACTAATCTCCTCTTTATCTTGTTTTGATTAAAAGGATATTTGAATATTATTTTTGGCAAACTTTTATCTAGCCTCAAAGGGGTTCCCTTGTAGCAGCTACAGAGAAACTGCTATAATAAACACATTCTATGATACACTTACATCAGACATTATAGGCACTGCTGGTGTACTCCAAGAATGCAAAATACTCCTGAAAAAACCAAATGAGCTTGCATTCAATGCCAAGCRTGTGAAAATGTCAAATTATGCTCTATCTTGTTTGTTTGTTTGCTTTGCAAACCAAGCTGTGTGAATTGCTTCAGCTGTAYAAAGGAAACTGCATTAGATTATTCAATAATTTAGTTGGTAATATATATGGTTAGGAGGCAAAAGGTTACAGCAGTTTTATGACAGATATTTTTACCTTTTATAAAAACACAGAACCCCTTTTCTTTACACCTTTTACCACCCGTCAGATGGCTGAGTTAACATTCTACCAGAATGTTATTTGCTTGCACCTTAAGTGGTATTAACAGTATAAAACTTAATTTTAAAAGGTAAATTTTTTTTTATCATTTTGCTTCCTAGAACGTGCAGTTGTGTGTAACTGTCCCATGGATTGTGATCACAGTGTAGATCCCCACATTTTCAGTCACTGCAGGACGATTTACAGAGAAATAGTTCATACTTTTGATAAAATATTACAGGGAAGACACCTGTATTCTGCTGTCCTTTTGCCATTTTTTTGCTCTAAAGCAAAGAGCAAGGAGTGCACAGTAGATCACCTTATTCATGTATTTGTGAATGACAAAGCCCCAGATTCCTGAGGTGCGGGATCAAACCTCAGGTCTCCATTTCAACATTCAGCAATATCAGCATAGTACTTCTCCTCTTCGTCCCTGTGGATGTGTTTATAGATAATATTGAGCGGTTTAAGAGCTGGCTTTTCACAGACCCCAYGCTGCTTATTTGGTTCTTAAATATGGATTAAAGAGTCTAATTTTAGGTTTTAAATTGCATATACACTTTTAATTGAAAGAAATGGGATTGATATTTCATCAGTAAAACCAGATCACTTTTTTATGCAATTAACTTCAGACAAGCCATTTTGATTATCCAGAGCAGAAACACATCCCCACCTAAAGCCTGCAGTATGGATTTGTTAATACTGGGTCTTGTTGCTCAAGGAAAGAATAGAATCACATGGTGTAATATGGTGACATTATTGGTTGCAATTTATTTTATTTTCCATCCTCTCACCACAGTGCTTCTGTGATTTTTCAAATAATTTGTATTTTAACAGAATTACTTATTTCTCCTTCCAAAGGTGTAAATGACTCTGCTGTTAGTCATTTCATTTTTTACAGATGGGACTTTCATTCTGTTCTTTAATCACTCAGGATTCAGCAGGTGATTCTGTGATTCCAATGGCTGAGGCTTCTCCGCATTTGGCACTTGCACAAAACCCTTCTCTTTTGAGAAGTTCAGAGTGTGATCTCTTTTGGGATTTGTTCTTTTTGGAAAGCTCTSTCTTGGGAATGGCTGCTGGCTGCATTCAGGTATTAGGTCACACATGTTGCTGTGCTTCCCTGTGTGTACACAATGGCCACACAGCTTCTCTTGGTAGAATGTTGTCTACAACTCAGAGCTCTCCAGCTTTTGTCTTGCTGCTCAGTTTCCTGGATTAATTCCACTGGCAAAATGTTTAGTTGTTCTGGTTCCCTACATTGTTCTGTCTGTTTTTTAATGTTTTTATTGGTTTTTTTTTTGTTCTGTCTGTTTTTTAATGTTTTTATTGGTTTTTTTTTGTCGTTATGCTCCTCCTCAGAGTCAAAGCTCATGTGAACTTGCTTTGGAGTTGCAGAGATTAGAGGAGAGTGGTCAGGTTTTCTGCTTCTACACATTTATGTYCCTCCTTCTTTGGTACATCAGAGATGTTCTGTTTCTCATTGAAGAGTGCATTCTGAAGCTCTGAACACGCTGTCCCGCTCCTGGTTCTTCAGGGGTTTTTTAAAAGATTACTCCCAAGAACAAAACCACGAAGTGTTCAGGTCAGATTCAGTGTTCAAACTGTTGCTGTTCAGAGCTTGGTGCTTCATGGTCTGCTTTGTAAGGAGCAGTGTCAGKGCTCACACCCTTCTGTTGTTTCTAGTGGAGCTTTTTATAATAATGTCATTCAAACCCAAAGAATTTCAGGTTGCTGGTGCCAAAGACCATTGTTGTCCCATGGGGGAGCAGTGACACATTCTGAACTGGTGTTCAGAAGGAATTTTGAATGTATGGCAGTTGCAAATACTTTTGCCCACTCCTCTAACCTAGATCTCAACACCTTAACCAGCAATGCCCTGAAATTACATCCTGAACTTACGTTCTCTCAATGTCTGAGAGGTCCTTGACTTCATCATCTGTGTAGCAATGACCATATCAGTCTTTGAGAAGCTGTATTAAGTCATGAGATTCAATAGAGACCATCATGTTCRTAGCAACAGTGCTGCCTTCCCTGAAAGCAGCAAACCTGATAGTTGGTGACATTTCCRGACAAGCTGCAGTCCTGAGGACATTCCATCCCTTCCTTATTGACTGTTGTCACTGGTAACTGCTAACATGTCCTCRCTCCAAATGCTGCCTTTGTTCAGACTCACAGCACAGACAAGGAGCAGAATAAACACACTTGGTTTGATGGAGATGGTGACACAGAGAAGGGCGTTTAAGGACATGTTAATTTTCAAGTGCTTTAGTATGATTAAAAATTAATTCACATTAAAACAAGRGCCATGACTACTGTCTGAACTTCATAGGCTTTCTAGGACATTATATTGAGGGTCTTTCCACTAGTCTCTATCATTTTGGTTGAGTTGATGCCTATAAAGCATTCAAAAATCATATTGATGGGTGCTAGAAAAAAGAGTCAATTTAGATTGATAATCTAATCTTATCTCTTATAATAGCATTCATAACAGAATCACTAGTATTTGCAGAGAGTGATGCCTTGGATTCTGTATGGAAAGTTCTGTTGTTGGGCAGTTATCTTTTTGACATGAAAGTATCCTTCTGGTCATTTTACACGTACATATCTACTCCACAAAGATGCAGTTAAAATATTTGCTACTCCTGATGSACTTCTCTTCACAAGTAATTGCTGTCTTGGAAATGTCCATACCCTTGAATTGTCTAAATGAATCCCAACCTATATTTTGGCCTAATAAATCTTTTTCTTCTTTCCTTCTTTTAGATTTTGTACACAAATTATGGTTTGTGTAAAACAAATGGTTTTTGGTTTTTTTTTAATAGAACATAGAAATGGTTTAGATCAGTCATAAAACCCAATGAAGCAACCTGGAAGAAAACAGAAGTGATAGATGGTTTTCTGGCTTCTATTCAAAACTCTTGTTATGTTGTGGAGTACTTACTATGAATGCTTGGCAACAAAAAGGCAGAGATCCTATATTATACAAATACTTAAAAGCCTGCACCCAGAGACAAGAGAATGAAAAAAGAGATGGTTTTATMCACGTAGTCCCTGCTGTCTCCTTCACCTCTCCTGGGAAGTAGTTATGACATAATAGGATTTGAAGGTTACTCTTCAAATTTCCTTTCACCTTCAAGTGAGTAACCCATGTCATGCATCKCAGAAAAGCTGTCCTCTTGACATCTAGTGATGCAAAAATGGCTTGAAATGAGTCTTTCTGTTAGAAAAAAATTAGAAATAAGACTTGTAAAGTAAAATTTTAATACTGTTCTGCTTTTTTGTATTTAAATTTTCAAACCATCATGCAAGTTGAAAAAAGCTGAATTTAAATACTTGTGTATAACAGCACCTAATAGCTTTGAAAGCCTCTAGTTTAAAGTTTTCTTGGGTGAAAATCAGTTGTATCTTTCCTTCCTTGCATCATTAAGTTGTTTTCATGAGGGGAAGCAAGAATACTATATTGTTTAAAAAATATTAACATTTAATCTTATAGTTTAAATTGCTCAGTCAATACTTCAAGYAAATATTTGGAAGGGTGGTGTGCTATAATTGCTTACCAGAGYCTTTTTCAGCCTCTGAATGGATAACTGGTCTAGGAAACACACCTGTTAGAAATATTTAAGAATAAATTTGTATGTGGACAAAGGTSCTTCCTAGAAAGAATTATTAATATGACAAAATGTATTTTAAGACAGTTGTGGCTGATTTTTTTGTATAGTTCTTTCCAGCACGAATTTGTATTATAGTTGCAGTTAATTGTTTAAAATGCAATTTTAATTCAACCAAAGATGAACCTGATGTATTTCCTTTTTATTCTCTGTTGTCCCTTTTCAAATCATATTTATATACATTAATAGCAGCCATCCTCCTTCCATCTAGTTAGCTCAGCAGTACACTAACTCTGTAATTTACTGATTTTAATACCAGCTATTTCTCCCTGGATATTGGTACATGGGCATAGAATTCTTTGAAAAAGTAACAATAATGGAAGAAATGAACAATATGAATTTTACATCAAGAATTTCCTCACTAGTTCTCTAATAGCTGTAAAACAACTGAAATGCATTATCTTCTGTAATTTCTTAGACCTTTCTTCCTCTCATAATGAAAGGTCCTTTACTCTCAAAAGTCTTTTCAGCAATATGTAATTGCAGACCATGGTTAGTCTTCTTTTGGTTGAGCTTTGGTCTTTTGTTGGAGTATGGGAATTTCAGATCAAATCTCCTCTGGTTCTTGTTTGCCTCACTCTTTTGGAAACTAGTACAGGGTAGAGATATCCAGAAGTAACATTGCAGATAAATTCTGAGGGCATAAAAGAACTGAAAAGAATATTTGAGAAGCCTTTAATCTATTCTTTATGCCCTCTTTATATCGGGCATGAATCCTCCATCACGRACCCACCTCTCAGGAAGGATCTGTCCAAGGTAGTGCGACATAAATTACAATAAAACTCCTTTCCTGAATAAATTTGTGAAGGGGACTTGAAGACTAGACAGTCTTGATTTTTGCTTATAACCAAAATACAGGAAAGCCTGTAGTTAAAATCAGTGATAGTGGTGACMTGAAGTGTCACAAACTCATAGAGATTATCAGCCTGTAGAAAGTAACAGAAATTATAAAGGGCATAACTTGCAAGAGTATCTAGGGCCAGTTGTATCGTTTATTGCAAAGTAAACAGCTTTTTATACTGTTATAAAACCTTTTGGCCACACCAAAACAGAGTTACATTTCTCCTTTAGCATTTATTTAAATAATGAGTAATAATGAGTCTATTTTTGTTTCAGTTTTAGAGTGCTCTCCAAGAAGGAACAAAACACAATAATTAATTCTCAGKCTTTCTCGGTGGTATATTTAATGCCCTGGAAACCACCCTTAATTGTATAGCAATCAAAAGTTTTCACTATATTTCCATGCAGTAGCTAAAAATTCTGACAAAATTAAGAGGGTGTTTGGTTTTAGATAGAATTGCATCTCTTTGCCATCTCAACATCACTAAAACAGCTATGGAAATGGAGCCAAATTCATTCCAATACATCYGAACCACTGCAGAAATCCAAGGACAAAATTTATTTTATTTTGTAGCGGCAAATCCTCTTCCCTCCTAATTTTGTGGGAGTGTTTTTTCTCCCTACAAGGAATAAATTGCACATTCTGGAAATAAGTTAGTCATTCAGAAGTTCAGAATTCATGAAGCTGTTCCAGCAGAGAATGGATACRGAATTGCAGCAAAATCTCAAGGTCACTGGGAATATTCTTTGGGGTATTCTTATGTGGCTTATCTGTGCTCACATGCCTAATTTTTTTTTCAGTGCAAAGAATAGCCACTTGCAGAGAATGGAAGCCTTAGCCCGGCCCTGTGCCATCCCTTATTCAAGTTCTTTTATACTCCTCTTTTTAAAGAAGCTGTCAAGTTCTTTTCTGAAGCTGACAGGAAAGGCCAAATCTGCAGTACAGGAAGAGAGGCAAAAAAGAAACTTTTTGTGTTGATGTTTTACTAAGTGAGCTAAGGAGAATTTTAGAATCATGTAATTTACTCTGGAGGCATTTACTGTACATAGCTATAGTGATGGTAATTTCTTTCATTGTGGAAGTGAAAAGATAACCATCAATCAGTTGTCAATTGGTCAATTGCAGAAGTGATGAAAAGAAACTGGTAGGAACAATCACTTCTGTGGCTACCTAGACTATTTGGGGTTTTCAGGAAAATACGGGAACTGGAGTCTGAGGAAAAGGACTGAGGTTGAAAYGTAAAAAAATAATCGGTGCAGGGGTAAATGGATCTCCTATAAACACT
>NW_026623307.1:337632-374145 GCF_030028575.1 Malurus melanocephalus
TAAAGATACTGGCTCTTCTACCCTACAGGTCTTCTCCTTAAAGTACTGCATTACGGGCCTACTTTTTATAAGTCTTTTGGGAAGTGGGGGGGGGGTCTTCTTTTTTTAGCTCTAGCTTCTCCCATTTGCAGACTGTCATTTTAACCCATCAAACAGACACATTTTGACTTGTACAACAAAGAACCAAGTTATCAACATTCACAGAAACTGACATTTTTAATTCAGGCTTCATTATGTCTTCGGTTTATGACAGTGAGCTACAAAGACATTTAAAGTTTTTTTTTTTCTTTTTTTCGTTTTAAATTCAGCACTGGGATGTTTATCTTTCTTTTAATGCTCATATTTCCCTTTCTACCTTTATTCTTTAGTAATATATAATTAGCATTATCAAAACCATCAGCTATTATCCACTATGACTTTTGACCTTTGTTTTTATCTATCTAGCATTTTCCAAAATAAATTGCTACACAAATTCTGTTTGTGTTATAGTAAAATGGAATTAGTTAAGCTCCTTGATACAGTCATCATAAAAATAATCTCTTTTGATATTACTAAGATTTAATGAATGWTTACATATATGTAAACTTTAAAAATATCTGGTATTGTAAGATAAGAATTAATAATTAAACAAAAATTGTAATTCAAAAATAACATGCAGAAGTCAGACATTTTCAAGGGTTGGCGCTGAGTCTGTAGCTGATATTTTCTGCTATCCTAAGAGCAAGCAAAAATCTAATATAAGTTGGGTTGAAGTTTAGAAGAAGAGCCAGTTATGCTGAATAAAAATTTTAGACTTTTATTTCCAGGAAATCTGGTATCTTTGCTGAGTATATGAAGACAGAACTCATTGAAACCTTGTTCAAAACCTAAATGCAGTATAATTAGATAGCACTTCAAGYAGTTGACAAAGTAATAGGAACATTGAGCATTCAACCATAACCATAGTGTTTTGTTTGTGAGAGTTTTTGTTTTCCTGCGAGTCAGCAGTTTCTGGTTTATGCTTGGATAACTGTGTGTTTGGGATGTTGTCTTTTGTAGCTGTAAAACAGTAAATGTGCGACCCAATCTTCGTACGTGCACGTGRAATATTGCAAATACGCGTTCCAAGTTTATGTTGTCATTTTTCCTTCGTTCTGTCAGCTCTGCACAGTGACACTATGGGAATCCCTGAAGGTGGCTTTAGGCACATGATGGCAGAATAGTCCCTTCAGCAGTTAAATACTCCCTGGATTATTAATGGCAAGAAATGGAGTAGCAGGGACTGTAAATGTGATGACAAGATTAGCACATTGCCCACTTCAATCAGGTACCTCTTGTTTTTGTATTTATCGCTCGTCTTTCTCAGTTGACTGATGGCTGTCACTCAACAGCTTTCTTTGGCTGGAAAGAGAAAGAGCTTTCTTTAAAGATGTCAGCATTGTGTTGAATTCCATAATAGGTCATTTGCACGGAAAGTCTACATAGAACAACAAATTAGTGGCTTCTCTTGTAGATCTTTTGATAGCACATATGGGAAATKATGTGATAGTGTTGTTTATTGCTCCAGGAGGATGATAGCACACTGTAGGTCAAAATCTAACTTSATTACCCAGAAACACCTTCCCCAAAGATGCACTGATGATGCTTTAGACAGGAACTGCATAGAATAATTATCCAGATACCAATATCTGCCAATTTCATTTGTTTGCCAGAGGAACAACCAAAATGGTAGCTTACATTCAAGTGCAGGGGGAAAGAAAACGATGACTAATTTTGGCTTGGACCTAAAGAATTGGTGTAAAGAGGCACCAGAGCTATTTAAATTTACCACTTGCAGTTTAACAGATTCCCAGAAATTACTCTGAACAGTACACACTCCAAATCCACTTTAGTTGAATTTTTAAWTATTTTATTTCAGTTTGTTGTCAGTAACCAAGAAAATTTGACATTGACCAGGTACTACCCCACCTTCATTTGCAACTCCTCAGCTATTATGGCCTTCAAGTTAAGTACTTGCAGCAACATGGTTGAGCTGTGAGCTTTGACAGTGAATCACTTTCTCAAAATGTTTAATTGTGAAGTTATTTACAAGGAGATAAATATTTCCTTGAATTCCCTGGCTTTCAGCACATTTCTACCAAGGATAATTTWAGTTTTATGAAAGTGTACTCCTCTCTCTCTCCAAAAGTGTTTTCCAAACACTGCTATACCTAGTAAGTATTTATAATTAAAGTTTCAAAGTGCCCTTTTTCATGTGAAAAATGAGGTAGAGAAGGGCTGAGTGACAACATTATTTCTAGGTGTGGATTGCTGCTTTGGCAATGTGCTTGGAGTTCTTGGAGTTCTTGGAGTTGTGCTTTAAGTTCTCCCCTCTCAATGCATTGGAACAACTTTTTTTGGTGGTGACTTTCACAATTATTTTCTGAATTTCATGGTCTTTTTAGATTGTCCTTCTCCTCATAATAACAGCTGTCTCCACAAAACAAATTTTGGACTCACCACTGCAAGGTCCATATCATCAATATCATAGTTTTGTGATTTCAGTAGGATGATGATCAGACTTGGATTCTTCACCCCCTCAGCACYCCAGTTCTTCAGTCCCTTGGTTGATCATCTGTCACTCTACTGAAGAAGTTTGGCTCAGTTGTTGGTTGTACTGTTTTTCTAGAGAATCAGGCAGTATGTTAGTAGCTCTCAGGTGGAAGGTAACTGTGCCATAAATAAAGTCATGTGAATAACACACGAGTTCCATAGTTCACACATATGTATGAAACAATACCTGCAGCATCAGGAAACATTTGTTCTTCACATCTATTTTCTGAGGTAAGGAGATCTCTSTCTAGGGGGGTAAAACATAAAACCAAAACCAAACAAATAATTAAAAAAAAAAGAAAAAAGAAAGAAAAGCCACCATCATCACTGAGGTCAGCAGTGCGTAACTGTGGTGCAGATAAACTGTGAGCTTTTGAACTGCATTCAGGAGCCAATCTGAACTCTGGCATGCTGAGGACCTCCTGGTCTCTAGTTTGTCAGCTGTACTTTTGGCCATATTGCTTCTGTCCTTGCTTGGTGGTTAAAGGTATCTGGGAACAGCCTCCTTGGTCTGTTGGTTGGCAGATGACTTGGACTAAATGTACTGACAGAAAATCACAGAGGTTTTGTAATACAGAAGAGAAATGAGGTCAAGCCCATTGCCTGAGCCATGATCTACCAGCTTGCCTGCTCCTGGAAAWGTTTCCTTTGCATGACAGGTCCTCCTCTGCCCTTCTACTCACTCTCTTCCTCAGGGTGGGAAAAGCAGCTGAAAAACCTCACTGTAAGAGGTTTTTAGACATATTACAGGGTTTTATGCTCCCAGTTCCCATTGATTTTCAATTCAATTTTCACTTAGATGAAATTCAATAGGAATAAAATACCTAATTCCTTTCTGCCATTGAGAGCCTTCTGTCCTGGGTCTTATGGTAAGCATGGAACGAGCGAGCATTGGCTGTTAGTGGGATGTGACAAGCATTAAGAAATAAGAGATTGGATCAGTGTATTTCATGGGACTTTATACAAATCTAAGCAATTGGCATTTCATATAAAGGAGAAGGGAAAAAATTACTGGTAAAGACATGGTGATAGCAGTTTCTCAAAGAACAGATCCCAAAGGCACAAGCAGAAACTGTGCCATTGCAGGGGATGACAGGCTGTGTACTCAGACATCTTTTGTTAACACATGAGCCTYAGCCAAAGACTGAAAAAGGAATCAGATTTTTAATGACAAGCCTAAGGGACTATCATGAGCCTACAGAGATAGAATTGAAGTAATCAAGACACAAAAATGAGATACAACCAGAAAGTTGCATGAAACTGCACTGAATGAGCATTCAAAGCCATACGAAACCAAGGTAGGGGCTCGCTACTCAGCAGAACATGGTGATGGCAGTGACAAATGAGGCTGAAGATGAAGGGGCACCTAATACATCAGATATATAGTATTTCACTCCTGAAAAAGTCAGCTGTGAGGTGATGGCTACCACAAATATTATAAATTACAACAGGATATGGATGATTTGCAATTTTTTGTAAGTCATTGTTGGTATCTCACATATTGCATGGACCCTCAGCTAAACCGCAGATCACAGGCTGAGCAACAGTAAACAGCATCATCACCCAGAGTCCCTGGCAGACCGTTTTTTATTTGCCTATGAGTTATTTGCATCGTTCTGAGGATGTGGCCTCTTCCTCATTCTCATTTCACCCTTCCTAGAATAGCTCTTAAAATTTTTCTTTACCCTCTTAGTTGCCCAGCTGATYGTTGTTATCTTCTCAGTTTGGTCGTATGGATTTTCCCTGACCAAACTGTTTAGTTCTTCAGCTTACTCAGTATAATATTTCTTGCTGTTAGCTATCCCCTACTCAYTAGAAATTTCCTCATGACAGTTTCTGAATCAAGGAGAGGCCTAGAAGGTGGCACTGGTTTGGGTTATGTTGGCGCTGACTAGAGGAAAGATAAAGTAACCCCTGGCTTCTGCAAGGTTCTGTGTATCTGTAAAATTAAATATGYTGATGAGGACTAAGGAGAGATTTAATTCCTGATTCAGTCTGCCAGCTACCTCAAAGACAGGCACTGGTACATAAGCAAAACAGCAATTTTTATGTTTTGAGGGTTTTTTTCATGGAAAAACTATGTCAAAGTTGCTATTATTTCTCATTATCAAAATTCCATTTTCRAACAGTGATTTCTATAACTTTTTTTTCGTTAAAAATGTTCAAGAAGCTGCTTTTAAAAAATCAGAATCACTRTGCTGGAAGGAAGAGTTTTTCAGTTCGAAACTTTCCAAAGCACTTCAAAATTTCCTTTTTCTTTCTTTGGAAGAATATTTAATTTATCAACTATAAATGCCAGGAGAGGTGTTAACTTTTGTGTGTTAAAACCCTAATTAGATTAAGTTGGATTGTACTTTGCATGTTCTCACAAGCTAATTCCCATGATCACCATGCTTTAAAACCKTTATTAGGGGGTTTTGTTAGAGATGCATCACTTTACTGTTGTTATTCATCTGATAAGAAGAGCGGATTCAAATGTACCCTTCTTTCAAAGCTGTGTTTGTCACTGACCTCAGATGTTGAACCCAGAAGAGAATTAGTTTCTAAGCACTGCACTGTGTGTGCAATGCCAAGAAAACTGGAGAGTTCTGACTGGCATCCTTCTAAGAGAGGTGGTTTGAAAACCTTTTTGTCTGGCGTGTTACATCTGTCAGAGCCCAAAATACTTGGGTGTTGTTAAAAGACACAGAGATTCAAAACTGGCTATTGTCTCTCTAGCGAGGAGTTGTCAAGATGAAATGAAGGAGGCAGCACTGTGGAGAAAGAAATATTGAGATCTTGGTTTGAAAGAGGAGGTTATGCCTAGAGATGTGGAAACTTCCTGCTTTGATTCATGAGGAAAGTGGAAAGAGGGYGAGTAGTTAGGTGGCAGTCTGTGGATGATGCCAGATTTTCAGGACAATAAAGCTGAGGACACTTAGCAGAACTGGCTGAAGGATCTTATGAAACTCAATAAATAGTCCTGAACTATCCCATGAAATTCAGTGTCGAGAAGCATTAAAGTGATGCATCTGGGAATTATCAAAACTTTGCAGATAAAATTATGGGCTTTCAGCTCTTTTACCACCAAAGAATGAGAWCTTGGGATGATAAAAGGCAGGTCCATGAAAGAATCTGCGTAGTGTTTAGTGGTCTTCATTGAATGTTAGGAATAAATAGGAAGGGGATAGGAGATAAGTACAGAATATTTATGCCAGCATATAAATACATGGTACACCCAATTCCTGCATTTTGCCTGCCCCTACCCTTTCAAAAGCTTCACAAAGGGGCAACAAGGATGATCACAAGAACAGAGATTTCCATTAAAAAGAAACTAAGCAAAGTAGACTCTTTGTACCCCGAGAGAARGAGACTGATGGAGAAATGATGAAGGTATCTGGACTAAAGCACCATACACAAAGAGGTTCCCTCACACATTTTGTGTACAGTCTTTGCCAGGACAAGAAATGAAGGAAAGATGACAGATATGGCAGCTGGAAAAGAGGCAAAAGCAGATCTTTAAACATAGCGGAATTAAGCAGCCACGGGGTACTGTCAGAGTTCAAAGTTTCTTTGGGTTCAAGGCAAGCTTGAACAAGTTCCCAAAAGGGAAATCCAAAGAGCTTAAAAATACACACAAACCTTATCTGGGCTGAAGTTGTCTCTGAGACTCAGATTGGTGGAAGCTGGAAGAGTTCTTGGGAGAAGAAGAAGTTCTTCCCTTCGTCTGTTCTCTTTGCTTCTGGCTGCTGTTTGAGAAAATGCTTGGCCAGAGGGATGCCTGCAGAAATAGCCTGGGCAAATAGTTTGAATGCTGAAATCTCCGCAATTTTTTTTTAAGTAAATCTTACTCTTTAGCTAAACTRAGAATGGRTCTGTCTTCCACAGTGCTCCTACTTGGCAATCAGAGGGAAATACTGACAATCAGAGGAATGTTTTTAAAGCACCCAAGTTCAGATTAATATMATTTTTAAAAACGCGGGGAAATCCATGAAAAATTTATCAGTGTATAATAGCTGAACAATCTCTCCAGGAGACATTAATTTCTGCTTCTAATCTTTTCATCTCAATCTGCTGGGTCAGCTTTGCACTTCTCCTTGTGTGCACAATGGGGAACAATGTTTAGCTGATGACAGAAATGCAGGATGGGGATTAAGTACCCCCTAAGCTTTCTGTATTTTAGTAATGGTGTTGAATGTTCCCCAGTCCCTGATTTTCCCAKCTACTCTTCCAATAAATTAACTTGTAAATCTGAAAATCAAGACATAGCTTCACTAGGCAGGGAAAATACATCCTGCAAGTTTTTCTAAATACCCCTTTAGAAAAGGCTTCAGTTTGATTATTGTAATTGATTATCTGAAGCCCCTGAGTGTCAGAATTCTGCATTACCCTCACCATGTRGTTTGATGAGAAGATGGATTTGGCAGCAGCCTTAGGTGCCCTCACCTCACCACTCCCACCCACCCACTCATTTCTGATGCATGACCCAGGTTTGCTCCCTAAACAGAGCTTCAAAATCAAGTTAATTTAAATATTCRCTGCTGTTAAAAGTTACACCATGTGTTTTATTCCTGTTTTCCCTTCTCCCTGTGACAGCACAAGTGTTGTGGGAATGTGTGGTTGGAGAAAGTTGAGAAGTTTCTTACAAGGGCCGGTTTTCAGCCTGATCAGCTCCTCAGTTTAACTGAGCCCTGGTGCCAGCATGTGACAACAAAAAGTGGCCTTYTCCTCATTGGTAACTCAGACCTGGCCAAGTTCAAGCCTCCAGGAAGCTGCACCTCCTATGATGTGTGGTTTTTAGGGCTTCATGGTAAGCCAGAGTCTTGACTCAATCTACAAAACAAGTATTTTAACAAACAGCCCTCAAAATAAGTTGAAAAGCAACTKAAACAAGGAATAAAAAGTAATAATATCCTGTTTCTCCAAACACATCAGGAGCATGATTACTGACAGAAAATCTGTGTGATGCTCGAGGCATGAAAGGAACATTCAAAAAATATAAAGCCACAGCAGAAAAGCTCTGATTTTTTTGCACCTGTGCTTACCATGGGGGAGGCTGGTGAGAATCCCATCCCAGAATTTAATTTATTGAATACATTTTAGGATTTACTTCAACTTGAAGCATCCATAAATAGTTTACAGAGTAAATGAACAAAACAAGCTATAAAAACTCATCATGAGTAGAGACATTCACTTGGAAATTCTTAAGAAATTCAGGAGAGAAACAGGTGATTGTGGTGTACAGCTTCTTAACTCAAATAATTTTGAGCCAGAGGACTGAAATCTGACTAATACAGCAACAGATTTTAAAAAGGCATTCAGGCTGATCCAGGAAACTGCGTTCCAGTAAACCTGACATCTGTGCTGGGAGAATGAGTAGAAATTATAACAAATAATAGAAATAGTGTAATCTGAGTAATTATGGCATATTGTGAAGAATTGGTGTAAATTTTAAAACATGAGTCCTGGCCTAATTGTATATTTGAATTCACTGTAGTAGGAGAACCCAGCTGATATCACCTGCTTGAGCATTCAAAAGGGGTTTAACAAGGTTCATCCCCAAAAGCCTTTAAGAAAATACATTATTCTGCAACAAAAAAAGGAAGATGCTCACATCAATAAATAACTAGTTGGCATGGAAAGCAGAGTACAGAAATAAATGGTCAGTGCTCACAGGAGAGGTAGGTCATCACTGAAAACCCCRTGGAGATCTGTGCTATTCAACATATTCATAAGTGGTCTGAAAATATAAAAGGGAATAGTGAGGGAACAAAATCTGCTGATGGTACTAAGTTACTGAGAAAAGTTGAGAACCAGCTACAGGGTATTGAGAAAGATCTTATAATGCTGGCAATAATGGGCAAAAAAAAAAAAAAAGACACAAAATTCAGTGCAGAAAAATGCACACAGGAAAAATAACTCTATCTTTACATATAAAGTGATGGGTTGGGAACTAACCATCACTTCTCAGAAATGAGATCTTGAAGTAAATGGATAGTTCTGCAAAACTGTCACGTCAAGAACAGTCGAACCAAAATTTTAAGAATAGAGAACAAAATAAAAGCCATCATTACGACACTATATAAATCCATAGTACACCTACAGCTCGAATATTCTCTGCAGTACCAACCTCCTCAGCTGAGAAAGAACAGAGTAAAGCCAGAAAAGGTTGAAAGACAGTTGGTGAGAATGGTCACCATGAAAGAATAATTTCAASGAGTATGACCTATGAAGACAGGTTGAGAAAGTTGGGGCTGTTCAGCCTTCAGAAGAGAAGGTTGTGTGGAAACCTCACAGCATCTTCCAATATCTGAAGGGGCTACAGGAAAGCCAGAGAAGGACTCCTTATCAGGACCTGTAGTGACAGGACAAGGAGTAATGGATACAAATTGAAAGAGGGGAAGTTTAGGGTAGATGTTAGGAAGGAATTTTTTATTGCGGGAGTGGTGAGACCTTGGAACCGGTTGCTCAGGGAGGCTGTGCATGCCCCAATGCTGGCAAGTGTTCAAAGCCAGGTTGGAAAAGCCCTTGAGCAGCCTGGTCTAGTGGGAGGTGTCCCTGCCCATGGCAAGGAGTGGGAACTAGATGGCCTTTAAGGTCCATCTGAAYCCTTTAACATTCTATAATTCTGTGATCTGATGAGTAGGAACAGCGAGCTGGAAAGGATGTGACCAGTGCTGGGGGTTGATGCAGCTCTAGATCCTGACCAGCTGCAAAGCTTGTTCTACAATATCACAACAGATACATTGGCACAACTGAACAGATGGTGAGATTCCAGTATGCAAATGGGAAYGAGGCAGGAATCCTAAAATGAGCACCTTGCTGAGTCACAACACCAGAAAGTTAGAGGTGAAATCGAGTGCTGATGCTTCAGAAACAAAGCACATCAGAGTATTTACAAGCCACTTTGTCCTGTTGAGTCTCAATAGATCCTTTAGGATGTCTCTGCAGTCAACGGAGAATATTCTCCRTCAAATTTGGAGGCTTTTGGGTGTTTTTTTTAGTATCTTCAGAAATGGTAATGAAAAACACTGAATTTGGAGAAATTAGTCTGGTTTCACTATTGAGAAAGTAAATTGACCCTTACCTGGTTCATCAAAGAATAAGTAGCTTCTTTTTAGAAGAGTTTTAGATCTTTTTTCCCTGTCTAATATTGTACACCTTGACTGTAACTTGCTCATATTTTTTTTATCTGAAGGAGAGGAGTATGCTGTAATGAAGAAAAATCTCTCTTGGCCATGCATTAACRTCTGTGATGCCTTATTTGAGTATTAAAGAATTGTGTCTATAGTTCTTTGAATTACAATCGAATTATTTCAGTACCTGTTTTAAAGTAGCTGAAAATTATTATGTAAAATTCATGCATGGTGTCTTTTTAATAAACAACAACAAAAATCATTCAAATAAATGAAGCAATCAGCTCTTAACACTTGAATTTTCTTTAAAAAAAGTTAAGTTTGTCTTAACTCACAGATTTTGAAGACACTATAATAAAGAATTATTGGAGGAAATATTGCTTTTACTGTTTTCAGATAATGCTTAATGTTGTTGCAAATTATAAAATTTAATTAGCTATATAAATGCCAGAGGAACAAATAATGTGCTATTGTCTTGATATCTTTCCAGAAATTAGTCTTTTAAAGCAAATTTGCCATATTAATCATCTAAAAATATTTTTGATCACTGAATTAATAGTTTGCAGSCTGTTTTCAGGTATTCATTGCCATAGGTGATTGCCTCTTAATTACTACATGGGCGCTTTCTATTCACTCTTATTAATTCATGTTTTCTGGCACAGTCCCAAAAGGCAGCCTTGCCCTATATCTTCTAATTACTTCTATAATTGAATTTGCCCACTTTTTCTAACCTATTTTTTAAACTGACTGTGTTTGTTCATGGTTTATTGTGTCTTTTTTGTGTCAGTTCTCTGCAAGCAGAATGTACATTGATTCTTTCCTCGTTTCTCATTAATTTTCAAGAGCTTTGCTGCATGTCTGTTTTTTCAGCCTGTCAGACCTATTGCTAGACCAAAAAAAGATTCTTATTATTAAAGGTTAGGTAAAATAGACTGAAGTTAATTAATTCATTAGTAACTCTGAGCCAATTACTGAAGCCTTCTCTTATTTATATACTTGTTAACAAGACAGAGATGAGAAAGGCCTATTATAGGCACATGTCCTTCAGAAGTTGGGCAAACCCTCTGGAGCATATACATTTAGTTCCACCAAAGAAAAAGAATTGATTCCAAAATGAAGACTTGAAGATCTARCTGGCAAAGTCTTCATAACCTGAGGGACCTTCTTGTGGCTGTCCAAATGTTGTTTTGGATTCTAACTTTTGATCACAAGGAATAAATTTTAGTGGTCAGCTTCACAAAGTCCACACATAGGGTTTCAATATAAATATATTAACTTGCCAGAATTATTTCTTGGGGTGTTTTGGAATAGTTGAACAAAAAGAAATTACCCATGCATATCTATCCAATTAAGAGGGGAGTAACTGATTTTGACTTCAGGTGATTTCCTTGTATTGATAAATGGAATGAGATATGTAGCTGGAAAGAAACCCCATTAATCTTTGGTAAATAYTCTGCAGGTTAGGAACCTTACATGAGAGCTGAAGTCATTCAGAAGCTACARACCTATAAATAAAATAATGAAGACACCCAGTGGGTCACTGATCAACATCAGATGTTTACCTTAATGACATCAATGCATATTTTAAGCATTGTGTTCAAAACCTGACCTTATATTTCTTGAGGCTAAAGCATGAAAAAAACACTGTTCTCCCTCAGTGAATTCAGTGTTGATACAAGTGTCTTGTTGTTGAAAGGGTTACTTATAATTTATTGTGGGGGAGAAAATCTTTGGGGTTTTGTTTTGTCATAACTCAACAACTTGATCAGAGATCATTAGAATTAGAAATCAATTCTTTGTCAAGTGTCTTGCAAAATTTGTCAGAAACCAGATTTGGAGGGAAATGATGCTAAGATTGAKGAATATTATATGAGCTTTTTAAGCAAATAGACAAAGCATGGATTTAGAGGCATTTTTCACCTAGTCCTTATGAAATATACATCCAAAYAAATTTCAACAGGAAACAAAAAGTGATGGAACTGCTGTGGATCAGAAAGCTTGGCCTAGTCCAGTCAATTACACTTGGAAGGAAAATTAGTCTGTAGGTCTAGATTTAAAATCCTAAAGAAGGGTAGTTACTGAATTTTCTGGAAGTCCTACTCCTGTCCCAGAAGCAACCATAGATTAAAATCTTCAGCTACCAGTGCAGGAGTTATTCTCCAATCCATAGTAATTTCTAACTTGAGAGACAATAGGAAGAAGAAAAATAAAAGAATACAGCACCAAAGAGCATATGGTCCTGAGCCTGGTCACTGGGAGAGTCTGGGTACAATCAGCACATYGTGCCAGAATATCTGTTTGATCCTCCCAGGACACACACACAGAGCTTTCTCACTCCTTGAATGCCATACAGCTCACTGCAGAATTGGGGTATTTATTGTTCAATCTTGCTCATTCAATCTCTTCCCAAAATTAGTTAGGAAATAACTGGCTGATTGAAACTGCTGATATCTCGATCAGATCATTATTATTTCTGGTATGAAACAAATAAGTAATTAATTATGGAAGTGCTTGGGCTGCTCTGCAGTTAAAATAGCTTTGAGATTTGCACTTAAAACAGACATTTGCTGCTTGAGTTTGTGTGAATTACATGATGTGGGCTTGCCAAATTTATATTGTTCATTTTTGGAATGGAAAGTGACTTGTTTTCAGAAATTTCAAGTACATCTTTTGATTTATTTTAGKTATTGGCAGTTATCTTTAAGATTGTATATGAGTGAGAGACTTCAGATACTTAGATYCTTCCAGTGGAAACTGTGCAAACAGGTTTTTGAGAATTTAGTAAGGGTAGTGTGGTACATTTGAACAGTTTAGAGTTGTAGAGAAATGAAATAAGAGGTTTTCTTAATACTTCATTTTGTAACTAATGAACTCATCAGAATRAGTCCTGGTTTATGTAATAGTACTGAAATAACTTTCACCACTATAAAGTGAATGCTATGAATGGATCACTTATCTGCACCCTGTGTCAGATATTTTTTTCAGTTTTGGCAGATCTGAAGGCTCTCTAAAGCTCAGTGAGGTTTTAAGGAAATGAGAGATGTGCTTCAGTGTCATCACTTTTGTCATCAGAACCAGGGTGACTTGGACATGTTGAAATTCAGGGTGTTCATCACAGTAAGGTCCAGGCAGTGACAGTGACAACACCATGAAGCCAAAATAACAGAGATTGTTACTCCATGGTTACTCCATGGAGAGCTGTGGACAGGACAGTAACACCTTTTTCATTTTTCATAGGGCAGTGCAACATAAGTCTGAAATGATAAGAGCAGCAGTAAAAAAATGAAGGGTTTTCTGTCTGCAGACTTCCTCATTATCACTTTTTTTGCAGTTCTTGCATATTTTATAAATTTATTTCCATCCTTTACTTCTGTCCATGTTATGCTGTATTTGACTCTACTCCTGTCATATACACTGAATTGAAAAATTCACTGTTAGCTATTTCCTTTCATAGCTATTCTTGCTCTTCTTTACTCTGAGTACCCTCTAACATGTCTTGAAAATATTCCTCTGCCTGCCATCCTTATCTCACTTCACATGAATGCATTTCAGCTTCTGCACGAGGCACTGCAGCGCTTTTTACTTAATTCTCTGTCCTTTCAGTAACTTCACGTAGTCATCAAGGAACTTGTAAAGATTGTATTGACTTGCAGGAACATGCTTGTTTCTTCTGGCTCTTCCTTTAATTCATGATTGGTTCACAGTCCTTTCTAGAGAACTAGAATAGGAATCTAGGAGATATTAAAGCATAAGTATTTGTAGTGTGTGGAATCTTGTAGCTGTCAGKGGACTGGAAAAATCTTTTCTAGAGGAAATATTTTAAAGTCTTTTCTGTGACTTTTCATTAAATTGGAACTTAAATAACATTGTTTAGCATTTTGGATATTAGAAATTTTCCGGTATATCAGAGGCTTACCTGAAAACGAGTCTCCTAACTGAGTAAAAGACTGAATGTCAGCAACACTGATCAGCCACATTCCTGCTTACCTGGCCTGTGCTGAATTTCAGTCTAACAGTATTTAATTAAAATAAATAGACAAAATAAAATTTTGACATATTAGAGGGAAGAAGGGCAAAATTTAGTTTGATTTCCTTGATAAGCACAGGTATTTTGCACAAGGCTYAGATACAAGTTAGGAAATTCAGCACTGAGTAAAGCCTTAGGCCAAAGAAGGTGATTGGGCACACGGGGTTATGTGTTGAAGTTGGCCTTTCTTAGTGGATCTTGAAGACAGAAAATCATTAGAGCTCCCCTTCTCCAGCGCTTGAAGAACAGGTATAGAGAAACTTCTTTCCTAGTTGTTCCCACAGCAGCAAGTTCAAGCTTTAAGTCTTGCAAATCAGGGAGCAGTTTCTGTATTAAGATTATTCCATAAGCTGTTTCYTAGCTGATATTTCATTATCTTCCTAAGTAAGCCTTAAATGTTTTAATAAATATGTTTTCTCTTACTTTAATCTTGAAGAGGAGAGAGGCTAAGGAATGGTTTTCYTTTACTTCCAGTCTTAATGCTGGTTCTCAAAATTCAGTTTCAAGTAAGACAAGAAGCTACATTAAATTTATTTATCTTATAAATCAGGTCTTCCAGCTTAGTTTGTAGGAACGGCTAAGATATTAATTAATAATAAAGAGAGAAAAATATATTTTCARTATAGTCTGAACACAAAGTTTCAGTCAAAAATGTCAGCCCAGTACTGATCACGTGCACTCGAGGGGGACAGGATCAGTCCTTGTGCTYGTAGCATCTGTTTCAGGACACCTAGAGATGTAATTGTGCTCTTTATGGGTATCCAAACTGCTAACACAAAACAAAAATGAGTGGTTATTATCTGCATGTTGGCATTATGTATTTTACATCTACAGTAAGTGCCACCACTCAAATGCCAAACCTGTGCTTAACATTGTGCCAAAAGGCCTCCTYGCTGATAAACCTTGACAGTACATTGTTCTCTTGTCAAGGGGCATTATCCTAGCAATTCAGCAAAAATTTTTCTTCGTTTGGACAGTGCATCTTTCAGACATTCCCTTCTTCTATTGATTTGTTTTCTCCTGTCCCTTTCTCCTTCTTTTGTTTTCTTATCATAGCTTCAGGTTATTAAGTGCAAAGTATTGATGGGAATGGGTGGTTTTGGTCGATGGAGAGCTAATGCATCCCTAATCCCACCATTGTTGTAGAGTTATGCTTTACTCTGGTTCCTGATGGGGGAAAAGGTGCAAAGCTCTTGATCCTAGTTTTATTTGTCACAAACCCATCCATCAATCAAGCACAAGCATGTCTGAATGCTGAATGACATGTGGGTCTCAGCTGAAAAAATTCGATAACACTGTATTGTCAGGTTGCTCACTCTTTTTTTTTTTCGATAAGAAATACATTTGACTGAAATAGATAAGCATACAACTACTAAAGACTTGAAGAGAGAGAGTGACATACATGACACCAAAGGTTTTCGATCTTTGGTATTAATGATACTTATGAGTAAATAAAATGGAAAAAAAAAGCTCCAGACATGCAACATGCCTAAATCCTRTGGGGTTTTTTATTAAKTTGGGGGTTCAAGTTTTTAATCTGGACATATATTGTAGCCTGCCACCTAGGTYCARATGCGATAGAATCTGACTGAAAYTCTATTTTTAAAAAWWTATRTTGGTTAATATAGCAGGCATTCATKAATAGAATATTRTTTTAATATACAYTGAAAACCYATGCATTTATTATTTCTAAATAAGGATGAAGAYATATACGTATATATGTGTATTATGACTTGAAAACATTTCAAATTTATYATTRTAATACATATATATAGATTTTTATACTATGCAAATAAATATGCATACCATTTTAAAAATGTCCTTTTAAAACATACACATGTTCTCAGATATGATTTTGGAATCTCTTTATACTGGTTATTGTGTGAAGTACACGAATACATTGTTGCAAGCTTATCCCCTTATTTATATACAATTTTCTTTTCAGGCTTAAACAATTGCATTTAGAAACTGTTAAAATGTTGCAATTTTCCATTTGTACACTGTAACTCTGAGAAAAAGTAATCAACAGATCAGAACAATTTAGAAAATGCATTTTATTTTCTTGCCATAGAAGCAGACAATTTAGAATGGAGAACGCATTAAATGACCTAAAAAATCCATCAACAAAGGTAACAAAAAGACAACCCAAATCAGAGGCTCTAAGACAAATATGATGTAGCCTCAAGTACTGGCACACTCTATGAGTAAGCCATTTTTTCTCTGCTCTGTGACTAGGGGCTACAAAACTGCAAAAATCAATGTGGGAGTGCTTTAGGTTTGTTGGGTAAATTACATGTGCTTGGCTGCTCTATTGTATCTGGCCCATATTCTACACCAGATACTTTTAGATGGAACTGTCACATAATACATATACTCAATATTGATTTTTGTAGATTTAACAGAGCTTGAACTGAACTCCATGGTAAGCAAGGGAAAACTTAAGAAGTGCAGCTCCTCAAAATTGGGATGAACACRTAAATATAGAAATGTCGTTGAATGTCTGTGTCTGGGAATCTCCTGGCCCAGTTTTAATTTGGTATGGGCAAAGTAGTTGAACTGAGTAGYTGAAAACTGCTGGCATTAAATATCTGTTGGTTTATCTTCAAACTACTGATTTTTGTGTAATTTTTTTTTGTGTTTGTACCAAGATCAAGTGATATAAAAATTTTTAAATTACAATCTATCATCTGAATACCAGATAAAATCCAGAATACCTCTGCTAGCCCCAAAGAGAACCTTGAGGTCTCTGTATATATCATCAAGAAATTGCTGTAGATTCAATTCAGTGCATGCAGGGAAGGCCCTGACTCTCAGATGAAGGACACCTAAATCTACATTTTGACACGGGATTACATGGTCTTATTTCAGGCTGCATATAACTTCTTATTAAAAAAAAAAAAAAAAAAAAAAAAAAAAAAAAAAAAGTCACTAATTCAAATGTCTGAATATGAAACATGGAAATTTGGCTGCCTTTGAAAATCTCCATGTTAGTTATGAAATTAAGTAATCAAGTAATCAAGTGTGAACAGTTTGCTCGGTTTTAAGTCCCAAGCTGGTGTGACAGGACTGGTAATAGTCACTAGTAAGACTGAAAAAGGCCARTATTTTCTCAGGGGAAAGTAAAGATATCTGTAACTTCAAAAAGGAAATTAAGACTGCAAATATTAGTTTATTTCCATTATATTTGTGAACAGTGGATTGCTAATGATATCTGTTTAAAGTTGTCACATTTTTAAACACCAATTTCCAGAGTAATTGGTAGTCAAATAGTTACCCATGAAGTTGTAATTGCTCAAAAAATGGATCATTTTGGTTTCACATCCTCCCACCAGCAGTGTCCCTGAAGCCYTGCCTGTGCTTCTAAATGGCTCAGCCCGTGTTTATCAATATTGCTCATGGCTCACGGCTCAGTCACAGCACCCACAATGTGTGTGGGTCCCTTAGTGAAGGGTTCTGGTCACTGCTGCCACAAGGGGTGCTGAAATGGTATCCAAAGGATGGATATAAAACAGGTCTGATATTTCAGGGGAATTATTTACATAATCAGCACTGTTCCATGTTCCTCTCCTATCTCCTGATCTCCTGAGGCACGATCTGCGTGGCGCTGGAGCTGCAGAGGGCTGAGACACTCGAGCTGCTCCTCTTGGTTTCAGCTTTAGGCTCAGTGTTCAGTCCTGGCTCACCTGAATCCTGACAGATTGCCAGTGGGATCCAGCCTCAGAACCCTGCTTCCAAACTTTATAAACCCCTTGATGGGTTTTTTGTATTTAAAAAAATTGTAGGCCATGTTTTCAGCTGGTATTAATTGACATAATTCCAATACTGTTCTTGCTAGGACAGCAGTTTCCACTAATGAATATCCAGCATTGTATCTCTGCCAGCAGTCAGATGTGGTAATCAGAGCAGCCAGACTCTGAGAGTAAAGCARAGCCTTGTCAGGGGGCCTCCACTTTAAAACTTTGCCTCTTGCTCTGTCAATGCCTGATTTTATTATTCTAAGGGCATTTTGATAACCCCTCTGTGTTTGGGTCTTCATGGTGTGAAGGTCTGACTAAATAATGAGGGCACTTTCTCTTTTATCTTTAGAGGGAGGATTTACTTATTACTGCCAATAATATGGGTCAGATTTTCAAAGGTGTTTTAACTTCACCTCCATGTTTGTACTGCATAAACACTTGCAATTGCTTTTGTATCCAGTCATTTCTACAGATGAGCATTTACCATTATTTTGCTATGCAAGTGATGCTTGTGTGTGTGTTCTTCTGACTGTTTCTATAGATAAACATACACAGGCACAAGTGGGTGTCATKCTTTCATGTGAGATTTTACAGTGCTGAGTATTAAGCAGACAGGACAGTGACACCATTTTTATTCTCAAGATATATGATGGGCTTGTTTTGTACACTGAGGAGAAAAAAGAAACGATTTTGAATTCAACCTTTTCCTTTTGCCATTAGTTTTGTGCWCTGTGACAAGAGGCCATGATGGATCTATGGCCATGTGTGATATTCCTAATGAATGAAATGCCTCTGTATTTTAACAGTATCTGCTATGCTWCTTCATGGCACTGATCCCTCCTTTTTATGAGACACAAATATGGAAAGGAACTAACTTTGGTAAAACCAGTGTGGCTCTGTTCCTTAAACAATAAAAAAAAGCTTATGAAAACAGTGGTTACTCACTTCCTTTTGAAAGAAAAAAACCCATGAAAACACAGTTCCATCAATGGAAAGGGCACTTTATGTTTCTGAGTTTGATCCTACTTATGTAGTTTTAGCCATTTAACACCATGAATTCTCACTGCTGTCTGTCAGGGAGCTGGATGCCCAGGAAAGAAACGCTCAGGCGTACCTTGGGAGCAGCTGTGCTGTATTTTCAGTTTACTCTTAGGTGCCACAATAGARTCCCCGATGTTATGCTTAGATGCAAATCAGCTCCTGAAGTGAATGGCAGTAACGTTGTTGACATCCAGTATATATTAGAAGWCAGCACAAGTATCATGTTGGTCTATGTCTAGTGGACGTCCAGGACCACTCAAGAGGTTAAGGACATTGTTCATCAACTGGGAATGCAACTTGAGAAATGTAAAGCCAAYGGAATTAGAAAGAAAGGGCAAAACACCGTATGATTTGTCTGTTTAAGTGCCATATGGCATCTCTTTAAAATGTATAGTACTAGGGAAGAAAAGAGATTAGTGCAAAATGTAAGAGCTGCTTCATAGGGCCCTAAGGACCAGCAGTTCAAAATGCTGGAGTATGCAGACAGCCTCTCCTGCATCTTAAAGAATAAATGATGTCAAGCTACAGAAAACGATGCATGCAGCRCTTCTTGTTAGCCTGACACCCATCCCGGGGAGGAACGATCAGCACAGAGCTGTTGCAGGATTGCTCCACACATTGTCTGTGTGGCTGCACAGCCCCAGCTGCTGTACAACTGCACAGYTCTGCTGGGTTAGCAGGTGTCAATCCCCCAYCACAGYCCACAGCCCAGGTGACAAGCTGCAYCAKCTCTCCASTTACAAAGAAARGTTACACAGATCAATTACTGYTTCCTTAAACTGCATAAAACTAAATTCTAGCTAGTGGAGGTGTGTGTTATTGCTTCGCATCTTCGTTCTAGTTTGGTGGGATTTTATTTGTGATGAGAGCAATTGCTGCTCCGTTCACTCACAGCTCTGTTGTGCCTTGTGCCATTGCTGCTCTCTGGGCAGATAAAATTCACCTGCAATTGGGTTCTGCTCACTTGATCTCACATGCAGGGCACGGGACAGGGTCCTTTCTATAGATCTGTCAAGAGTAGCGGGATTTCTGCTGATTAATCCCATGTCTGACACCTTTATGAGTTGGGATAGCATGGCTAAAACACTTTCTAACTGTTCCTTTCTGAGACAAGTTTGGGAATATGTCGGTAGAGCAAGGAAACAGGTTTGGTATTTTGCAAATTTATACACGTTGGCTTTATTTTTGAGACAGTCAAGCCACTGCCGGCCAATATTTCTTCGGATGAGTGGTCTCAGGTCTGGTTTGAGCAACATAAATAGATGCTATTATATACTGATATGTATGTGCTCAAATATATATTTCATACATTGGTTTTCATCTGAACCTACTGAATTGATTCAACTGGACTTACAGCCATATGAATGTAAAGRAACAAAAAGTAGGTCCTGGTATTAAAGTGCATTTCCAAACCACTGACTGTGGGAAAAGAGCTCTACAAGAAGACCCTTGCTTAATTTCAGCACCTCCATTAAATTACTTTTTAAAAACAGGAGGAAAATCATTGACCGGTTGGGATTTTTCAAACATCTCTGAAGTATTACATTATGAATTTTCTTGCAGTAATAAAATTTATTTCTTCATTTAGCACATGCAGRATTTTAAAGCTCCATTTATTAAATATGAAAATATACGTATGCATTTGAGAAAGCAACAAATAAAAAATAAAACGCCCATGAAAAAAATTACTACATTTTTTTAGCTAGTTTTGGACTTGATTCTACACCATTTATTCTCATTAATTTGGCAATGTTCCTGCAAAGGAAAAGAACTCAAAAGGGGATCTTCAAATTGGTCCCTACAGCTGTAAAACTTCTGATATGAGATAAAACTCATGGAGTGTTGTAAAGCATTAACAGAAGAGATGAAATTGTTCCATCAACCTGAAGCCTCTGAAAGCTATTCATTTTCCACTCTTTATTCTCATATAAGTCCCGGTGATGTCAATGAGAGCAACTTGTACTCTCAAAGCAAAAATCCACCCAAAGGCAACAACTCATAATGAAAAAAAAAAAAAAAAAAAAAAAAAAAAAAAAAAAAAAAAAAAAAAAAAAAAAAAAAAAAAAAAAAAAAAAAAAAAAAAGAAACCAGGAACAAAAATTTTCCATCTTGTGTTACAAAGCCCTCAACTTCCCCACATATGTTTGATTCAAACAATATTTTGTTGGCTGTAAATAGTTCGCAATTGGAATGTTATGTTTTTAGAGGAAATAATCCAGAAAGCATTCCACCAAACTCATGATAATTTGATTGCACAGTCCATATTTGGAGCATATTAGCACGTTCACTGCTGTGTACAAATATATAAACTGCTATCTCTCAAGCAGGGAGAAGAAAAGCGACAGAGGAGGTTCAGATGGGGGAGAAGGGAAAGAGTTGCCAATAAGGCCCAAGGCTTGCCAAAATCCTGTAAGTGAAGGAAATGAAACAAAATGCAGAGAATAGACAAGGAGAATGAGTGGCTAATTACTGTACATCCCACTCAACTAAAAATGAAACACAGGCACGAGACATCAGAGAGGCACATATTGCACAGGCACATCCTGACAGCAATGACAAAACAGTGTGATCACAAACAGAAAACTAGGAGCCTTTCCCTCTTTGTTGGCAGCGTTGGTTGAATGTATTCTGGCAGAGAGGCTGTTATTCCCCTGTCACTGCCAGTCCTTTTTCTTCCCCATGTGGAAAGAAATTGCTCAGGGAAAAGCACGGCTCCAGATCCAGCAGGTTCCATGTTCCTGCAGGGTCCAGTTTATTTCCCGTGAGGGGCAGTGCTTTCCCTGCTCTCCTCAGCTCAGGTGAGTTGTGTGCTCATGCTGGAACATGTTTAAGTTAAATTTTGATTAAAATTAYCTGATAGAAATTTGGGGCTGCTGAGAGATTCCTACATTTTGTCGTGATTTGCTGTGTCATTGCAAGCAGGTGGCAGCTGTTGYTGAAGTTTGTTGTGATTTTAAAATATGGCCACTGTGGGTTTTGTTAACCATTTGAGACCCTTGTTAACCATTTATACCCCTGTATGAAAGGCACTATACTTGGTCAAAGGCAGACGTAGCTAACTTTGTACTCAAAATATGTAAAAATAAGTGTCCTATTATTGTTTGCAACTGACAGATCATCTTGGTTTAGAATCATTTATGTTCCAGCAGATGCTGGCAGGAGGAACACCAACTCAAGAGATAAAACATGAGAGTAAGAGGAAAAAGACAAAGTACTTTCTGAAGAAAGACTTTGAGAAAATGCTGCTGAATCAGTCAGTGCCTTTGTCATTGCAACAAATGAAAGGTTTCTATTTTTTTCAATATCAGACATCTATCCAGTTTTTATCAAATATTTATTTACTGGTAAATTCTGCAACATCTTCTCATCTAAAAACTTAAATGAATACCAGCCACAAATAGAAGTGAAATCCAAGGCAARCATTCTGTTACCCAGAAATTAAAGTAATTCTCCCACACTGTTCCCAAAAGTTTGAATAGATGATGTACCAGAGATGGATAACATGATATACCCAAAGGCTTGGCAAGCTTTGGATCATTTGGAGCAAAGATGTGACAATTTAGAGAGCAGCTCCTGCAATACCCTGTGCCCTGGGCAAAGAGCTTTCTGTGACGTTCTCAGAGTTAAGAACATTGAGTCTGCTGATGGGAACACTGAGTTCTCTGCTCAGTCCAGTGGAAACTATTCTAACAGCTGAAATAAATTTTGCGGTTCCTTTGTTTCAATTTTTGATGGAAAAAATCCATGACAGAAAGTTGTCTGGATGGTGTGATTACCTGCAGCATAATTGCAGACAGGCATTTAGGATTCCATGGCATATTTCTATGGCCTTGTTTATTACAGGCAGACAAACTCTTCCCTTTTAATGGTAGGTAAACTATTATTTATTATTATTCTTTTTGGTTAGCAAGGAACTGCAGTTTGTGAAGATAATTCTGAAGTCCTCCAATTGAAAAATAAAAAAAAAAAAAAAAGATTAAAAAAATAATTGTTAACTCAAAATCTTTTAAAAATAGCAAAAGCAGAGGCCAGGATAGTAGGCAGTTTCTGTTTACTTGTAAGGGAGGACTGAAGACCATCTGTGGAGGAACAGTCACATCATAACCTCCTGCCAGGCTGGGAKCAGGTTTGTCATGCTCCTTCCAACCAGCAAGCTGCAGAGAACCTCTCACAGACTCTTTTTTTCCATCCCAGTGTGTTTCCATGCAAATTTCCACTTGTTGGCATGGCAGACATGAAACCACAATGCCACAGTGACAYCGTGACCCCTACAGTCTGGAGAACACCCATAGGAACACCCTCATGTTAAGAATATACTGATGATCTGGATGCAAAGTTACCARCCACTCCTTGTCCCTGTCACTTGTCCCTTTTTTCCCTTCTCTATCAACATTTATGGCAGCTGGACACTTGCTGGCAGAAGTGCATGTGTTCTTTCAACAATAATGTGATTAAAYAAACAATAATGCGATTAGAGCCAACAGTCAAAGGAAAAATGAAACATAAACTAAACAAAGAAAAATTGCTTGTGAGTATTTCCAAGATAAACTAGATATTTTAATGGAACCTGTTCACAGACTGATTGTCTATGTAGTTGGGTTGGAATGGGAGCTCCCAATGGGAAGTAGGTAAGAAAAGGTAGTGACAGTAATCTCCGAAGGCAAATCAGCAACAGGCAGGGCAAGGAACGAGGGCAGCATTAGGCAGAGGATTAAAAACAAACTGAGAAGTGCTATTTCACATTATCCATAATTCACCTGTGAAACTCATTGCCATGGAATTTTGGTAATGCTTACATGATTAGGAAAAGAAAAAAAGGAGCAAATAAAGCAATTAAAAAATTATCAAAATCCTATTTATATCTGTTTTAGACTCAGAAAGTTCCTGATCTTCAGGTGGCTGAACATGGGGTGAATACAGCAGGGTGTTACCACTTTCTGCTCTGTCCTGCAACTCTCTCTACACTTGCAATGACCTTTCCTGTGGGAGGAGAGTGCAGGACTGGGTACAGCCATGGTGCCACAATTCTTTTGGTTTCAAGTTTCATGTAATCAGGTCTTGTGAAATTTGAATCAGCAATCACGCAAAATAAAGCTATGAAAGTCCATGGAAAGTACTGGAAAAGTCTCATTACAATCCTGAAACTGCTAAGGTGGCTTATACACACTGGAAATAAATGGTTATTCACTCTCCCCAAAAGAGCACCCCCATTTCTGTGCTATTTTATAGAGGGAAGTGAGAGTAAATTAGCTCATATGAGGGTTTCTGTGATTTGGCCATTTAAGTGGCTGACTTTTTCCAATCTGTGTGCGTGCATTGGGGTTATCATTTGCATCCTTAATTATATGGAATGCTTAGAATCAAAAGAATGCTCTTTCTTACTTTCCTTGAAGAAAAGTAATGTGTTAGTTAATCTGCAAAAAGTGTCCTGATTAAAAGAAATTTAAAACTTCTACTTTCTTAGTAGGACTAAATTTAGTCTGTCTGAAATGTAGAATAGCTGCTGCATCTATTAAATATTATAGTCTCRGTTATCATCTACTGAAGTACATCTTTTTCCAGAGTTCTAATGGAAATATAACAAGTTACCAAAAAAAAGCGTGTAAAGGGAAAGAAAATTATGCTTGGTACTCTGAAAATTGAGCATTTTAATGGCAATAGGATGAGGAGATGATGTGTGTTGCAAAGGACTTTTCACTTGGATTATTTTTTTCCCATAATTGGAGCATCTTAAATGATATCATGATATTTAGTATGATTAAAGCATGATTAAATGTAGAAAAAGGACACAAAAAGACAAAATTCAAGCATTTGGCACTGGAGGAGCAGTACTAACAATAYGAATTGACTCACTGAGACTCCAGTCCAGCAATTTCCAGTGTGCTGRAGTTCATAAGTGATTTTTTTCTGGTGAAACTATTTATAAATATTAGGCTGGACAGGATCCTGGAATCTTATAATACCAGGACTAAATTAGTCTAGAGGATTCTGGTTTTCTAATTTAGCTTTTATCGCTACCTGAGTAGTGCTACCACAGGAATTATAGAGAATCTCAATTAAAAATTGTAATTACCAGCACAGTTCGTTTTTGCAGCTCTGGATGYCAAGCAGTGTCCTGGACATTGTCACCGTGCACCCAACAGCAGTGAGGGACAGCAGCAGCCCCACATTGTCCATGGGCATTACAAAGGAAAAATCAAAGGTAGAAAAGTCGTGTCACCGTCATTTGATGATCAGCCAGCATCATTCCAATCTTATCCGGAGATCTTGGGTCATTTAACTCTGTTCTGTGTCCCTGTCCCCACAAGGTGGAACATTTAAAAGGATAAATCAGATACTTGAGAGATGTGGATGAATGTATCGAGGAGCCGAAGGCTCTTTGATTTCCCAGCGCCTTTGTGGGTCTGGATTGTGATGTTGACTGTCATCAGCTTATTGAAAATAGCAGAGAACATACCTCTTCACTAACTATTTTATTATCCCTAAATGCCTACTGCGGAGAAGAAAAGACAAGATAGATCCCCACAGGACTCGCCATGGAAACACTGATCCTGGGGGGAAAAAGCCACTCAAGATCAGTGCTGTCCACTCTATGCAAGTACAGAAATATTCTGGGGCATTGTATGAAAAAATGTTTGTAGGCATAAGAATTATAGGCACAAGTATCTGATCATCAGACACTGACAGGGTGAATGTAGCCATTAACTAATTAGCAACAGAATTTGCATAACCTGCAACTCTCAAATATTTTTATGAATAAATTGATGGTCATCCAAATACTCGCAAATGAATTAATTAAAAGAGATGATAGGATTCTACAGATAACCAAATGAAACTAAGCGTTTTTACTAATTAAAACATTTTACCCTTCTGACTGGACATCTAATTCTACTAGTGATATTATTTTTGTCCAGTTCATTAGAAAAAAACATGACTTGCTACTATATTATGTGGTTTTTTTCTGGTTTTTAACTTTTTTTTTATTTTTGGCTATGCTGAAATAGCTAATGAATTTAAAAAGAAAATTAATGCATTACCTTTTTAGTGCTTAGCTTCTTAGGCAGGACTTGTGAACATTTAGAGCATTTAAAATGCTCCAGCTGGCTGCTACTGTCTATTTTGATTGCTACAAAATTCACTCATACCCATAAAATATTTCTCTTGTCCTTTGGTAATTAATAGGTCAGAAGGGCCAAAAAGAAAAAAAAAAAAAGAAAAAGAAAGAAAAGAAATAAAGAAAGAAAAGCAAAAAAAAAAGAAATCCCTGTTGCTTTGGCACTATTATAACAGGAACTATGAGCCTCTGAAAAGTATGAAATACCTTATTCTATGTTTAGAGTTGATTGTGCTATTTGGTAGTTGTGGCCTTGAAGTATTTTGATTTAATCTTAGAAAACAGGGCTGATCTGGATGAATTCCAGCTGAAGCTACAGGAATTGAAGAATTAAGCCACAGAGMATAATGAAATGATTCAGTCCCATGCAATCTGATGAGCATCACTGTGTGTAATGGGATGTGTGTGTGGTTGTATCTGAAGCTGGTTGTATACCATTGATTACAAAAGTACCTTTTACACATAGTGTAAGATAATTACTTTGTATGAAAAGCAGACTATTTTAAAGCATTTATTTTAATAAATACATTTAGCACTAGTTTTCTGTATGTGGGTATATTGTTAGTGAGTAGTATTCAAGGCTAAAGCCCTTACCTTTGTGCTGATGCTGAAAACTATCAATTATAAAGCACCTAACAATGTTCCACCAATGAGCACTCTCTTTTAGTGGCACGTTCCTATTCCTCTCTTTAAAAGACAGATATTGCTGTGTGCAGGAGCACCAAGACTGGGGTACCATTGTTAGGGCTGATTAAGGGGAGGAGGAACTGTTCAAATTTTAGGGTTCTTTTCTTATCAGACATCTATTGAATTGAATAGCATTTTGTTTTATATCACACTTTTTATGGCCTAGGTATCTCAGAGCTCTTTACAAAACAGTCTGTTTCAATAATAAATATTACTAGAATAGTGAATGTGTAGGCATCTATTATGTGATCTGCAATAGCTCACATAGTCTTTGGCATTTGAACAATGCTTTTAGGGAGTAGGGTGATGGGAATATGTAAGATAGTTTTATTTGCAAGTGTTAAAATAGATGTTCAAGAGTCTTAACATTGAAACCAAAAGTAGGAGGAAAATGTTTATCCTGCAGCTTGTAATTTGGTAAAACCTGCCTGGCATCCACCTGGATTCAGGGTTACAATTAGCAAGATAAGCCAGGGCAATAATTGTTCAGTGGAGGGATGGAGCCCTTGAAAGAAATAGTCCCTACAAACATCTCACAGGTGGTTTAGGACCATAGTGCAGACAATCCTCATCACTGAATTGTCTTTGTTAGAGTGGTGGACCTCAGACTGCATGGAACAGATCCACAATTTCAGCTAATTTTGACTGCACGAGGGTAAAAATAAATGCTGAGGAGACAGTAAGAAACAGAGAAGGGGAAAATAAGAAAGCAAGACAGCAAGGTAGGTATGTGTGCATCTCCTTCCAAAATTGCTGGATCAGCCTCAAACTGTAGCGGCACAGAGTTGTCTTCTGTGTCCTCAGTAAAATTACTGAATTGCTAGCAGAGACTGTGAGAAAATACATGGATCTGCAGCTCAGCCATCACATTTCACAGTCCATCAGAGCAGAAATTAGGGGACACAGTAGAATTAGTAAAATCCTGTATTGTCCCCAGCTGGATACCTTGTCCTGAGTGTGGTCTTTCCTACAGGTACACGACATGTTCAGCTGTGTGCGTGGCTGTCTCTGACTGTGCACCCCAGATGCATTCCCCTTTTCTCTAGATTTCTGGCTATCTGTGCCCTAGCTGTCTTTTCCTCTAGTCAAGGTCTCTCTCTCTTCTATCTCAACCTCCATATGCTCTCATCTCCCTTTCAGCTCTTCTCTTCCCCCCGCCCTCCTTCAGCCTGGACAACACTGCACCTCTTTTCAAAGCCTTTATTTTTAGAAGAAAATAAAATACATGAAATCTGAATGACTTCAAAACCATATTCTGGTGCTTTCTCTTGCTTCTCAGTCCACTATTGTTGTTYAGACAGTGTATAGAGCACTATATCAAGTAATTGGGTATTATCTTCTGGACTGTAGTTCAGGCACTAAAAATAGCATATTGGTGACCACTTTGTTCCATATGCCTCCTTTATAAAAGGAGCTAATGGCACTTTTTCAGGTTTTCCATGTTGGAACATTAACTTCTAGCAGAGGTGCTATTCTTTTTGTGGTGGAAGCAAAATGAGTATGAGCTGGGGATGATCATTGCTTCCATGAAATTTTGTGAAACTCGTTGCCACGTTCTTATTTTCTATCATCAGGTTTACACTTGCAGGTTCAGGCTGGCGTGTCTCCATTGCTGTTGTTCAACAGTTGCTTTGTTGTTCCACGTTTTTTTATCCTGTGCTTGAAAAGACCATGAAGGGCACTCACAGAATTGCTCTCATTAAAACAACCACCAAGTCAGCCACAGTTACCAAAGGCTGATGGTTTTGGTGTTCAGCTAGCAATATCCCACAGGACCCTGATTATCACAAATGATAAGAAACTGCCTCCTGCCAATCGTGCTTTTACAGAGTGTGTCACCTGCACCTACAAAACTGAGGAACCCAAAGTACGTGGTCACTTCTTGCAACCTTCTCTGTGCTGCCCACGCTCAGGTAGATGATCCTCAGAACTGGGGAGTGGTTTCCATCTCTGGAGTAACTGAATATGGTCTTGAAAAGCTGGCTTGGAGACACATTTGTTGGTATCATCTCTTCCTGTGTACCCCTTCCTGTTTAGCTGGCAGGGGATCCCTGGAAAATGTTTTTATTTCCACAAGTCCTGGGGGTTATTTCCCTGCTCCCTCAGCCAGTGAGGTCGAGCTTCTGTACACTGCAGCAAGGTGATTTCTTACTTTCTCACTGTTGAGAAAAGGATGACCAGCTGACAGTAAAATTGCTTGGTGCTGATGAGCCCTTGGCTTTGTTACTGTGGTAAAACATACATCATTTGACAGCTGCTTGTGCATGGAAAAAAACATAGATGATTAACGGTTTCCTATCTTTTCTTGCTACTGATCTTCTTTGCTTATGACAGATGAGACTTAGATGTCTTTTTTTAAGAGACAGAGAGAGAAAAGGAGAATATTTAAACTTGTTCTCACCTAAGTCTTTTATGTTATCCTAAGGACCTTATTTGTAGTCGAGATTTTTGTCTGAATTTCAGCTCTCCTAAAATGATGAGATCTGTCATTCTGCTTTAAAAGGGAATGTGTATTCTTCAACGGCTGGATTCTTCTTTTTTTCTGGTTTTTGTTTTTTGGTTTTTTTTTTTTGCAAAAGGGTATAATGCTAATTTTACTTATTCAGAAATTAAAATAGCAAACAGTTTATATGAGGTGTTGATAATTACCTATATTACTGTAATGCTGTGACAGATGTTGGCAAAAAGAGGCAGAAAATGCCTACAGCTGTGCACTCCATGACATCCAGTTTATACTCAGACAGAAGGCTAACAGATGTTCTGAACTGTCACTTTGCCTAAATGTTTTTAAAGTCTAAGGACCTGCTTTATAATTCACTAGGGCCTCATTTGGTTTCACAGAGGTCCTCAGAATTCCCATCTGTGACAATTAATGTCGAAGACTTTTATAAATCAACCCCTGTCCTTATTAGCCCTCTGCAAATAGATATTGTGTATCTGTATACTCCCGAGGCTTCTATTTTTTGTGCCCTAGTTATTAATTTCTATTACTCTTGTTTTGAGAAGAAACAGATTTGGGTGACATCAATACAGSTTGAGCAACAGAGTTGAAAGATTGYTGATATAATTTAGACTGACCTCACAATACYTATGTTAAAATATTCTTTATTTTCTTGCTGAATGCTATGATCATTTCTAAGGTGGCTGTAAAATGCTAACAACTTCAAGCTGCTTGTTTTCCCAAAGGAAAACRTAGTCTTGGTGGTGTCAAAATAGAGCACTTAAACAAGCATGTTTAGCTGCCAAAGATATTCCTATTCCTAGAGAATATTCTTATTTAGAAATAGTTAAAACAATTAAGACATATATTAAAAAACAAAGGTTTTATATATTAAATTATTCTCTTCAAGTTAAAAATGAAGATATTATAAAAGTGGTATTTAGGGTAGTGTATGCATGTAGAAAAACATTTTAAATCATCATCTTCAAGCTCCGCCCAAATTTGCCAGCATACCTTTAGATACATAAAAAAATGTCTCTAGTGTAAAGCAACTTAATACTTTATTGATAGTTGCCATTTCTTTTTAAAAGCTGCATTCCTGTTGTACAGTAGTTTAACAGTTTAAATATTGTGCTAACATAATCAGTGTTTGGCCTCTTCTGTTCCCCAATCCTGTATAGAAGCAGAACTCCAAATTGTACATCTTTCTGGGTTTGTTTCTAAATTACTCCCCACACTTAATTACGAGGATGAGAGGGATGCCTTATTCCTCTTTGTTATAGGCTAAGCTCTCAGTAATCCCAAACAAAAGAGCCAGTTCTGGAAGATATAGGATTTGCTAGCAGGATTATGGTCTCATAGATAATGATGTGCAGTCAGCAGAAGCGAAGCTTTATTTTAATTCAAATAAGCTAGTAAACAAACCACTGACAAGTCTGCTGGTGAGAGTAACTGGCTTCYGTTGCCACATTGGCAGCTAAATTATAGAAAATCTATTATACCCTGTTCACCATATGTTTAATTTAATACAGATACAAATTAAACTATCCRCAGTGCCTATTAAAATGACAATACATATTTTTTAAATATATGAATGTTTTAAGATACTTTCCCCTGACCTTAAGAAGGGCAGTGCTGATTTGGGAGACTACAGCAAAACACATGCTAGTCAACAGATTCTCTTCAACAAAAACAACAATGATTTGAAAAAACACAGAATATTAATAGTACAGTTTTGTAACAGATAATGAGGTTAATTGGGGTGTTTTACCTTCTAAGCATCTGTTCTTACACACTTCACTCCCCCTAGGTTCTTGGGCCTTGCATTTGATAGAAGTGGTTGRTATCTAATCTGCTGTATACTTTTTAATTCAGTGCCAGCTCCAGTATGAGGGTTTTGCCCTTTTCCTGCTGCAAATAACTATTCCTCATTTCTGCATATTCTCATTTATTAATGTTCTTTCAAATAACCTGGATTTCTTGACCTGTCAGCAACCTTGGAATTGCTACTGTGTAATACTGGTGGAGGGTTTCAAATTATGCAGAGGCATTCCTGCTTAGGACCTGAGTTGTTCAAAGGAAGAAGTGTTGAGTACCATGTGTTGTGGCCCATTATGGACCCTGATTTATTTGAGTTCTGTGGTGGTCAGAGTGAAAACAGGTATTGGAGAAAAATTAGAATAACAGGAAGCAAATATTGTGRRGGTCTAACTAAATGGGGGATGATTTCCAGAGAAATTGAATTTACCTCATAAYTCCCCTGCAAGTTATGGGGATCAGYAAMCGTACTGTGGAGGTGATGGGTWACTTGAAATCTTATCGAAACCACAGAGAAAGAAAATTTCTTTCCCAAATGCACCCCTTATATCTTAAATAAATGATGAAAAAAGTGCCAGTCAARATATTGCCAGGGAAGCACTTTCTGGACTTCTCTGGGGTCCTCCTGCCATGACTGGAGCTCTCCTTTCCAGCTCCAGTCTGCTCACAGCAGCAATAGGCGTGGAATGAAAACATMAGTTTTGTGAAATTACTTGCTTGCAGGTTGTGAATGGTCACTTTACTCCACGGTAATACATTCACAATTTAGCATTCCAAATTATGTTTCCCACAATATTGAAGGTGTAAGAGCACATGTAAATGCCATGTGAATGTGTGGAGCTATGTGTGAAGGGAGCCCCTGACTCCTATAAATGTGCAGCATTATAGATCAGGCCCTAGACTGTATATYATCATATGTACAATGATGCACATATGTAATCGTGTGCATGGGCATGAGATGTGCAGTGTAAAGTGTGAATACACTGTGTGCTCRTTGTATGTTTATTTTATTTTTATTTTATTTATCCAAACGCTTTCAGAATCTGTATTTGTAATGTAGACATAACATACACAGGAGTTTAAGACTTACTGCAAACAAGTTTTCACTTATTTGATTAATGCATCTTTAGTATGTGAAAAAACGTCTGGTTCCAAAGAAAGTTGCCAYCTGAGGAACTGAATGTATAAAAGTGTTAATACTTTGACAAAATACAGAATATTACTGGTGCTATGCTTTCTKTTCTTCTTCACAGGAGAAATTTATTCTATACCAAGTGGTCGTCTTTCACTAAAGGTACATTTGCCACCACAACTACCCATAGTAAAGCCATTGCAGTAAGTGTTGAGGTAATAAATKAACAGGGTGTCTCACAGCAACCATAAAAAAAAAAAATCTAAACAGAAGAAAACTGCAATTTTAGGAAGCACATCTGAAGTTCTTCCCTAGATTTCCATGCAGTGAAAGGCCTGCCTGCCCTGCAAACCCCTCTGCTCCTCGAGAGCCACGCTTGTGCGCTTCTTTGTAGCTTCTCTGCTTTTGGGTAAATGGATTTCCTACTTTCGCATCCTTGGGGACTGGGGACARCAACCAAAAACAAAAATGCTGCCCCCGGTGCGTCCCGAGCGTTCTTCTGAGGCTGCGGCGTGGTGGGAAGCGTGTCCAGCCTTCCYGGGGTGTATCTCTGGAGCATCCCGGTGCAAGGGCACCACACCACGGCTCCCWCTCGCAGCTTTTTGGTTCGAAAAGCACAAACACAGTTAAAGAGAAACGAGAGGCTGAGAACTTCTTGAAATAAATTGGGAAGCCCCTTGGAACGGGAAAGAAGTCCCGGAGGAAAAGCGGGGTGGCGGCGGCCGAGCCAGCGCTGCTCCGGGGGCGCGGGGAATCCGCGCTCCGCACCCCGCGTGGCCTCGGGACAGCCCGCTGGTGTTARACTTTAACCCTCTTGTCAGCCAGCCAGGATGCGAAAGAAGGGCTCGTCCCGTGTGCTGTGAAGCTCAGCTCCTCCGGGGAGGATTAACCTGGATCCTCCCGGCGCGGGGAGCGCGGCGGAGCCAGGCGCAGGCTGGGCTGAGCGGTGCCGGAGCCACTGYGGGCACAGGGGCAGAAATATTGGCTGGGGCGAGAATTGCCAGCAGCAGCCCGGCTTSCCCCTCTCCTTTGAAACARCTTCAGTGCTTTGTCCTGGGTAGGAACTCCAAAATTCTGATTTTTTTTTTTTTTTTTTGGGCACAGTGTTGGGTCAAACTTCAGCACTCAGCCCCTCTACGGAAAATCTTGCCTGGCAAACGCCTTAATGGTCTGTTGGAATTTGCAACCAAGAGATACATCTATATATAGCCAATTCGAAATAATCAGTAATTTTATCTATGCACCTGGATGCAGGTGATTTGGTTTTTGATGGTTTGTTTTGTTGTTTCCTCCCCCCTCCCCCCGCCCCAGCCTAAAATGAATTATGAAAGTCAAAATCTGGGGCGTTCATTTTCCCACCCCGTGGGATCGGTCTCGACATAGAGACTTTAGAGTACCAATGGCCGTGTGGGAACTCAGCCCTCCTCAGACCAGGACGAAAAATGCATGTTGATATGCGAATTTCTCTCGGAGCCCTTCCAATCTGTGGTTCACTTTTAAACTTTTGTTTATTTGGTTTYCTTTCCCTCCAGAAAGTCTTAGAAATTGCTGCAAAGCGTTAGAAAGTTGTAGCTACCCGGTCCACGCACTGTTGATTTCGTTTCTGATTATCTACAAAATGAGCTTTAAGCCAATTTCGTGCTTCAGGCTAAAGAGAGGGATTCGTATTTCCCTCCTAGATGCGTGGCATTCCTGGAATCTCTTTGTCAGCTTGCCGTAGGATGCTGCTGTAATTTGCCTGGAAACTCTCTCCAAAATTTGTATACAGAGGTTAAGGACGATGTAAGATTTCTGAGCCATCGRGTAGTTCTGTTTGGAAAGAAAAATCGCCTGTTATTGATAAGTCAGTATTAAATTATTCAGAGCCTGGTTCCCATTTAACCCAAAGAACCACCGTAGGTTCCAAGTATGCATTTCCTACTAATCTCTTTCCTTCCCTGCTCTGAGAAATAACATAGTTCTTCAGGAGAAGCGGTACTTTCTTCAAGGATCTCAGGAAAGTTCTCGCATGATTTCCTGAACTTTGACACGCTTGGCTCTTTTATGCCCCTTTCCCCTCGCTCCTGAGCATGTAAAGGCTATTACAAAATGACGGGACGTTGCCTGAACTCTGCGGSTGGAGGTGAGCTCTGCCACCCTCCTGCGAGTCTCCTCTTGGCGTTAAGCCTGGCAATAAGAGCTCCTCCRTCCCTGGCCCCCTGCGAGGATCGTGCGGGGCCGGCGGATTTGCTTTAGCGGGGCCGCAGCCGCCGCTCCGCGGTCGCCCCGGAGAGGATCCCCGCACCCTCCCCGCTCCGGCGGAGAGAGCTGGCGCGAAGATGTTTATCCTGAGATGCAAAATGGGTTGTTGAAAAACAAGCCATGTGCAAATAGTTTAATTTTCCGTTTTGATGCTTATCTTTGTCTCCCGAATTTCATCGGAGAGGCTTTAATTGGCGTGTGGGTAATAGTTCCTAAATAATCCCTTATTAGATGACTTCAGACGAGTTGCGAACCAATAACGTCTTAGTCCCAAAAGTGAAAGTAGAATTTGAAGGCTCAGGTCAGTTTTTGTCAAAGGRCTCATTTGAGCATCTTTTAGTTCGCTGAAAAAGCTAATTAAAGTACGTTTGAAGGTTAAAGTCATTATTCCATGCTGTTGTCGTGCTACAAGTGAGCCGAGTTTTGTGAAAACACAAAGGGCAGAAGTCACAGAGGTGGATTACTGTCAGTCCAGGCTACAGAGGCACAGAGAACTGTGGCATTAATTCCTATAGAAAGGTAGACAAACACAGTCACTGACTAACAACTTTCCCGCAGAGCCCTATTGTCTAAGCACTTTCTTCTGCTTTGAGGCTCTCTTCGAGTCGCTACAGTCGTAACCAGATCCCAAACTAGGTAACGGGACGACTCTCGGGCGGAGAATTCTTGACCTGTGAAACAATTTCCACGGCAAAAATCGCGGTGGATCTTGGCGGCTCCCTCTAACATTTATTTCCCCCTTCAGCGCCGCTAATTTATTCAGTACTTGGCAGAAAGTTAGCAACGCAGCAGAACTCTGCTGGAGCCCGCAGCACCCTCGGCACCCGCYGCCCCCCGGCTGCTGCCGCCCGCTGCGCTCCGCGGCCGCGGAGGGGGCACAGCGCTTGTGGGGCGGCTCTGCAGGCGCTCGGGAACTTTGCGCAAAAGCCGCGCAAGAGCCGCGCTGCGCGGGAGCTGCGCGGGAGCTGCGCGGGAGCTGCGCGCCGCCGAGGCTGCTGGAGCGCAGGGACACGCCGTGGGCTAATCCCGGTGGCTGTCAGCAGCAGTTTGCGCCTTTGTGTGTGCGTGTGCGTGGACAGCAGATTGCAAAGCCGGGCACACAAAGATAGGCGCGCACAGGCACAGCCGGGGCTGCTCAACCTCGCCTCCCCAGCGCCCGCTGCCTTCGCGCTGAGCCGCTCTGCCCCACTCGCTCTTAAAGTCTAGATTTTTTAGGTCTGGCCACGACYATAGATCTCCCCAAATTCAAAGAAACAGATGTTTGGGCTGATTATGGATGGGGGGAGGGGAGGAGGGATCCCTGCAGCTGCAACTCAAAGAAATATATTGATAAAATATTTCAGTGRTAATAAATACGCAGAGATCAGCTCGACCTTGCGAGGTCTTTATTTTAATTTTTTTTCCCCATATACAAAAATCTTTATCAAACCTCTATTCTATGGCTTCAATAAACAGAACCCATTACCTCACGGCAGCTTTTGTTGGCCTGTATACAAGCGAGAACAAAATGGTTATTCAGGAGAACGCTTTCGATTTTTATTGTGTGTAGTATGCACAAAGAGCAGTGTTATTGTATTAAAAAGAACCATCTGTAGCAGAAACAATGGCATCAAATTATCTTTGAATACCCACTGCAAAAATATAAAGCTTTTTTATTATTCTTCTGCTGTACGGTGGGGGACAGAGAAGTGACTTTTTTGTTGTTGTGGGTGCATTCTTATAACACACACACAAAATCAGCCATTGGGATTTTTTTTAAGCCATAAACGATTTTTTCCCCTCTTGTTCCAGGGACTGCAGTTAAGAGCTAGGGCTAGGACTTGGAGGATGTGTAGGCAAACGGAAAGAGAGCCGGGGGAAGAAAAACCGAAATGGATTCATTCTCTGTCCTGGATGGAGGAGGAGAGGAGAAGAGAAGGGGACGTGCGAGCTTCCTTCAACTGCCTCTGTCCGGTGAAAAGTGCTCAGACCCCCGGGGCTGCGCCGGGCTCCGGAGTCCGCGCGGACTTTCGCGTTGAGCTGCCAATCAAACCGCTCACAGCCACCACSCTGCGCTGGCACCGACATGTAAGTAGCTGCAGCACAACTTTGACATTCACAGTTTTTCCCCCCTCCTCCCCCGTGACCTTTAAAATGATCTGGAAATGTAGCTCCCACCTACGACCCGCCGCTCTGAGCTCCACCGCGCTAAACTCGGGAGCTCGCGTACGGGTTTGGGCTCGGCTGAAATTGCGCGGCCGCGCATCGCGAGCGAAGCGCTGGGCAGAAGCGCTCCCGGTCCGCGGGCTGCCTCTGCCCYGTGTGCTCCTCTCCCGCGGAGCACCCGGCCCGCGGGAAGCGCTGCGCTGGAGCAGAGCCGGGACGCTCCCCGGCCGCCCCGGGGCGTTTCAGACGGGGCCGCTATTTCGGCGTTGCCCCGCGGGGCGAGCCGCGGAGAGGCGCGCAGCCCGCGGCTGTGCATAGCAYCGTGCGGCCGGCTGTGCATAGCACCGAGCGATGCTCGGAGGGTTTCCCGGGCCGGGAGGTGCCCCGGGCCGGACGCTCCGCGGGGCGGTGCGCGGGGCGCGGTGCGCGGGGCGCGGAGCGGCCG
>NW_026623307.1:374162-378402 GCF_030028575.1 Malurus melanocephalus
GCCGCTCCTCCCGCGGCGCCGGGCGGCGATTCCCGGCCCAATCCCGGGAAAGGGGGGCCGGCCCCGCGGGGCTCCCCGCACGCCCAAAGCGGGGGTACACCGCGGGCAGAGGCGGCGCATCGCCGGGCTGGGCTCCGGCTGCGCGGGGCCCGCGCTCGGGCAAGTCGGTAATAAATCATCAATACATTTAACCGCCCGCCGCTGCCTTCGGATGCGCTCGGGGCTGGGAAAGGCCCGATTTTGACATATTGGCTCATTATAATACCATTTAAAGGGAAACTCTTTTTAGTTACAGTTAGCAAAGTTGAGGTTGGATTTCCCCCTCTCCCCCCCCCCCTTTTTTTTTTTTTTCTTGGTAAGAATTTGGTAGATAAAGGTTAATCTTGGGCTGAATGATAGAGCTGTGATTGACAAGAGAAAAGGTGTTGAGGGCAGGTCGAGCTGTCTTATTTACAGCCCACTGCTTGCTATAGAGCCTTTGTTAGGACTGGAAAGCTAATTTAGTGCTGATCAAAAGCACCACAGAGTTAAAGGACTGGTAATGACTGCTAATTTCATTTCAGCCTCATACATCCCCAACTGCTGTAATTAAAGACGTGCTATTTAAATACAGGTGAAGGGGTTTTGTAGTAGGGGGAAAGTGGGTAGCCGGTTACAGTTTTATTTATGGTTAATATGGTAAAAGTCCAACATTTGATTTACGATTTTAGCGATTTGCTTTTTTGCACTCTTCTGCCCCTGCAGAGCAGGGCTGGGCGGCAGGGCCGGCCGTGCAGGGCAGGGTGAGGACAGCGCGCTGCAAGCGAGGGATGCGAGCTCCCAGCTAGCGTGGAGTTATCTTATTTTTAATTATTCCCATCAAACGGCAGTCAGGAAACATTGGGAGCGCTAGGAAGAGGGTAGACGGAGGGGCACGTGTCAGCTTTTAAGTGCCTCTGCGGAAGCTCGGGTCCTCATATTATTATTATTTTTAATTAAATTATTTTAGCACTCCACGGCTGGTTCCCTGGCTCTGAGACGATGTAATTTCACAACCGATATAACAGTTTCTTTCTGGGAAACATCAAAGGATAAAAGCTCTACATTTCCGTAGTTGGTTAAAATTGGTAAAAAAAAAAAAAAAAAAAAAAAAAAAAAAAAAAAAAAAAAAAAAAAAAAAAAAAAAAAAAAAAAAAAAAAAAGGAAAAGAATTTAGCCTTTAATCTCTTTTTATCCACGACGACTAAAGATCTGTACTCGACCCCGCTCGGCTCCGGGCTCCCCCCGGGCTCCCCGGGCTCCCCCCGGGCTCCCCCCGCTCCCGCGGCCGCTCCGCGCGGGGGGCGGCGCCCCCTGTCGGCCGCGCCGGGGGTGCCCGTGGGGAATTCCGCGGGACAGACGCGCCCGCGGGAGCGACCGGAGCGACGGGACAGCACCAACGGGTGGCGAGGAGCCGGACCTGGAACCGCCCTGGAGTCCCTGCAAGGGTTAAAGTCAGCACGGTGGGGCAGGGACAGGCAAGGTGAGMGGAGAGCCCAGCCCAGGAACCGCGGGCAGGGGAGCCACCGCCAGCTTGCGCTTCTTGCTCGCCGGAGATACGAATGTGGGCAAAAATAATTAAAGTGCCATTGATTTCTTTCTAAACAGAGCTTCRCATAAGGCTGGGTCTTACAGAAATGTTGATATGTGATGCTCTCCCACACCTAGGCAGAGCAGGGGAGTTGCGGCGGGACCGCGCCGCCCCGGCGGCCGGCAGGACATCCCCCCCGGCAGACCAACTTCTTTATTGGCAGCCTTAGGCACAAAAAAATTAAAAAATTAAAAAAAAAATCAGGATTAATTTTTCATAGTTCCCAACTTCAGTGTTCCAGTGCTGTCAGCAAATGCCAGCCTTTCAGATGCTCGTGCTTGTGTTTTCCTCCCAACGTGTCTTAAATAAGCCAGTGTTGACAGGTGTTGGTTGTAAGCAGCGTTGAACGGTTCCTTTTCATTAAGGAAACATTTTCTCAAATGGCATATGTTTAAACCCGAAGCAATAAAGTCAACTCAATCCCCCCTCCCACCAAAAAAAAAAAGAAAAAAAGAAAAAAATAGCAAAATAAAYACCCCCTCCCAATTCCTGGAAAAGGAAGAAGCGTTATCTTAAGTGAATGCCTGGAGTGCGATTTTCTTCCCTCACTGTGGAGATGACAGATTTAAAAGAAACCTGGTGATATAAAATGGTTCGCCAAAATATGCGACGTGCTGCCTTGCCACCAACTTTTTAGATTAATTCTCTACTTATTTTATAGCATGCACGTAGCTCAGTGTAGTGCATTTAACGACGGTATTTGCGAGTTGCGGTAATACCCAGCGCGGTTTATGCATCTTGCGTGCAAAGAGAAAGACTAATGGAAACCAAATTATTTCTGCTAAATTGGGGTTATTTTGTATCTCCTGTTGACAGCCTGGATGAAAGTCATAACGCCGCAGTTTTTCTATTAAATGAACCCTATGGCTGTCGGTCTCACAATAAACTTTTCACTTTGGAAATTATATTCGGATAGGGTTTTATGAAATATTATTGTTTGTCGCGCTGAGTATACTTTCTCCATTCTTTCAGTTTGATCTCCGCTCGAGACTCCCAAATAAGGCAATTCTGTAGTAAGAGCGCCTAAAATAAAGACATGGCATTTTCTATAAATAATAGCAAGAGCCCTGCACAGATTTCCCGCACAACGGAATTCCCAGATTTCCTTTACTGWTTCTTTAGTTAGCATGCTTTCGGTATATATAACTCTGAAATTAAGCAAAAATATACATCTGTATAGACCTGTCAAGCCAGYTATAAACAGTGGTATTATATGTCAATTACCACAGGAAACGGAAAAAATACAGAGCRCTTGGTACACACGGTTTAACGTCAGGAGGCACTTTACAAAAATTTAGTGACTCCTGCCGAAAGGTGAATGATTAACCCGGTTCCAGGAGAGGGGCTGTTAGTGCTCCTCTTAGAAACAGCAGTTGTGAGGGGGCTGTAAAGGGGTCATAAACTCCCCCCTCCCAAGGGCAGAAGTTTGCACATAAAATCAAGGGTCCCGAGTGATCAGTTTAACCAAAAKGAGGTTTTCCCGGGATCGGTTCGTAACTCAGTTGCCGGGTTTTATTCTGCAGACGTTACTCAAGGGAGCAAATGCTGTAAATCTGGGATCGGGTCCCAGGCTTGGCAGACAGCTGGCAGCAAGGGGGGGTCAGCTCTGTGCTCAGCTGGCAGCGATGGCAGGGGGGTTCAGCTCTGTGCTTGGTCCCGTTCATCTCCACTTGGAAGAAAAGTGCATTTTTAGTTTATTTATGTCTTTTGGAAGGAGTTGTTTTTGGATGCCGGCATTTCCTTCATCTCTCTGTTGAGCGGTGGAAGGGGAGGCTTGAAGAAACAAACCAGAAAAACASCCTCAAATGCCAATTTCGCATTTCACCTTTTCTTGCTTCCCTCTCAGCCTGTCCCTGGCACCTGCTGTCCTGAGCACCCGCAGCATCRCCCCTTCTCTACCGGCCCGTGGGCACCCCCTGGGCCCTTCTCCTCACATTCACCCGGTCCCATGGGCTCCCATGGGGGCAGCCGGGGTGTTTGGAGAAGCCCCGTTCTCCAGTGATTTCCACGGAAAAGGGTTGTGCCACCCCGCCGACAGCGCTCCACACCCCAACCAWCCCAACCCAGTGCTGCGGACCGTTCCGTGCCCAAAGCGCTTCTGCTGCCTGTCACACACGTCCGTGGTCTCAGCCCTGCTGGAGGATGGCGGGGAGTCCTACGGGCCCCCTTCTGCTGCCTTGGAGGAGCCCGAGGTCCCCTCACCTCCCTCCGCTGCTCCCGGGCCTCCTCCGGCAAAGGCTCTTTCAGATCTTCGGATGGAGGACAGTGGATAGACACATGGGAAGTGTTGTTGTTATTATTTATAGCACCATCTCTCTGCTCCGATTAAGCCCCGTCTAAATATGAATTCACAGTATAGACAGCTAGTCTATAATTTGAATTAAAATCCTCCCAACGAGCCCGTCGCTGGAGAAGTCTGAAATCACAAGCCTAAGTTGACACAATGAGCCCATGGTGTCAATAAACCATGGGCGAGATGGAGAGATTGTCACTCCAGACCATAACAGTTCTGAAAGTGTCATTACCGTCTGTCCTGTCAATGAGCTCCAAATTAAGGACTATGAGGAACAGCGAGATAAAAGTCACCGTCTTGGCTCCATTATGGGCGATCGTGTCAGTGATCTGAGAATC
>NW_026623307.1:378417-381715 GCF_030028575.1 Malurus melanocephalus
ATGTACTTTTCAAACCATGCCTCGGGATGCCAGGGTTTGAGGTGCGCTGAGAGAAGCAACCTTGAAGCACCCCAGGCTGTGCCTCAGGCGTTCCCATTGAAACTGCCACAGTTTCTTTGGGAAATGGTGTGAATTCAATGGAAGAGCCGGAATAATTCCATCAAAACTGTGCTGGGGCCAAAGAGGACTTCATTTGATTTCGGCGACACGTGTGATCCCATGAACAGACACTTTTTTASACCATTATTTTCTTAAGTCAACACAAAGATGGTGAAGGGGAAAGAGGGAAATAAAATAGAAACCTCAACTTTAGGAAAAAACAATACATTTGAGATAGCCCCTTCCAGGCATTAAGACTTTCAGAGAATGTCCCCAATCTCTCTCCTGCGAGCCTGAGAGAGTTAAGGGGACTTATTCAGGAATTGGAAACCTTCAATTCTGGATTTTTGTGCTTTTGTGGGTTTAAGCAAAGCAGTTAGCGTTCTTCAGGAGGGGTTTTGTGTTTAATATACATGAGTTCATTCAACTACAATGGGAAAAGAAAACTCATTTGTTCTTATAAAACTAGGAAGGAAAGATAACTTTAAATAGACTGCCAAAAAGGATCCCGCTCGAGGGGGTTGCCTTCCTGCTAAAGAGCCAATATTCAACTATAATTTCACCCCGTTACGTTGTACAGTAATTCGTAAGTTTATCCTCGCCACTAATCTTGATTTTCTGATTTATTTTAAAGATCATGTAAGAAAAAGTACGAGCTTCACTTATACTTTCTTATGGGAAAGAAATCCCGGGAGTGTGATTTTAGRTGCAGGGCAAAAATCGCGGACAGTTTGAGGAGGCTGTTGGCTATTTATGRGGAGTCATGGAAGCCTGTTTGGACAATCGGCTTCTCCATTTATTGAGAAGCCTTTAGAAAGCGACTTCGAGAGGTGGTGTGTGCGAGTCGGCTTTTCTGCTGCTTATTGTGTACGTTAAACTCCTTCCAGGATCCGAGTTTTATTTTTATTTTCTTTAAATTTTACTTCTTGCAACACTGGACAAAAGCGGAGCTGCTTCTTTTTATTTCTGTTGTTCTCCCTTCTCCCCGCCCTCTCCCCGTTTTTATTTTTAATAACCTCTCGGCTGTTTGTTTTTTTTTGCCGCCCCAGCCCGGCAGCAGCGGCTCACGCGTGCGGTGGTCGCCGGGAGGGAGCGGAGGTGGCAGCGGGACCGTGCGGGGGCACAACGGGACTGTCCTGGGGCACAACGGGACTGTCCTGGGGCACAACGGGACCGACCGGGGGGCACAACGGGACCGTCCTGGGGCACAGAGGGACCGTCCTGGGGCACAGAGGGACCGTCCTGGGGCACAGAGGGACCGTCCTGGGGCACAACGGGACCGTCCTGGGGCACAGCGGGACCGACCGGGGGGCACAGCAGCACTCCCGGCTCGGACGGGCTGGGGGAGATCGGCAGCCCCCGCTGTCCCCGCTGTCCCCGGGCCCCGCTGCCCCCGCTGTCCCCGGGCCGTGCGCTGCCCGCCCGGCCGCACGTGTGCTCGGCCCGCGCTTCCATTCGGGAGAACAGGGATGAAAGGAGAGGCCGGGAGCAGCGCGGGGCTCCCTCGGCATTCCCCGGCTTTCAAGAGTCCTTAGAGCCCTTGAATGAAATTATTGGGCGAAATGGGGTCTGGAGGGAACGGCCGCGGCTCGCCCCCTCCTTGGTTTGTACGTGTAATGCCACTTCTGAGAGCGACAATCGGGCTACTTGCTGGACAGGGAGGGACAAAAAGGAGATTAAACCGTTTTAAATAATAATAAAAAATATCCCAAACGCAAGCAGAGTGGATTACACTTGCTGCGGCGCCTCGGCTCCCCCCAGGTTCCCCGAACAGCCGCCTTCGGGCCTCGCAGGCAGAATGGCCCCAGTTTCACCCCGGCTCGGCCCCGCCAAACTTCCCAAGTTTCCGGGAGCCCTTTGAGCGCCCAGAGGGTCCCCCCGGCTCTACGGCCGGCGCCGTGTGAGATCCTCCTTTGGCTGAGGACATCCTGCATTTGCAGCGGCTCGGGGCTCCTCCGGCCCCTGCCCCAGTCCTGGGCCCGTACCCACTCCAACCGTGCCTTTTATTCTTGGGCATTTCAGAATATATCTCCCCAAGTTTTCCTCGGGATACCTCCACAAACTCACTATGTGACGATTGAAATTCCCCAGAGATTGGGGTATAGTTAGTTCATTAAAACTTCGATGACTAACTTCGGCACCTGAGCACTGGGCTGCTACAGCATAAGAGGGGCAAAAGGAAATTTATCTGTACATTTTCGTCTTTGCTTATTTTTTTTTTAACGTAATGAAATTAAAACTTTTGGAGCTCACAGTTGACATTTTGTAGAAAATTGAGTTATCAAGGCAGTAATTATTTCACGGGGAGATAAAACTCTCATAGCCCTAACTGTCAAATAGGGCCCTTTTCAGATTTTAATTACAAAATAAAATTAGTCTGCTCTTCCTCGGAAGGGTTTGTGAGTGGCTAAACAGAGCTTTCCCCAATACTGGTGGTCGTCAAACTCTGCTAATTAGCAATGCTGAGAAATTCCAGTTAACAAGGACATTCTCTAAGTCTCTGCAGGTTCCCTGCCGTTCGCCTTCATTTCCATAAGAAGATTAAGAGTGGAGGGGAACACACTCAAATGCAGATGCAGAAAAGAAGCGTTTTTAACAAGCATCATAATAGTAAGATGCTTGGCTAGTTCTCACCTAATTACTGCAAGTTAAACCTCTATTTGCAGCTAAGGACAAAAAATGGAGCTGCAATCTCCCATCTCCACAAGTCTGCTTAATAGTTTGCTTTAGATTGGTTACTAGTAGGTTCAGGGAAAAAAATAATATGAAAATGTGTATATTCTTTCCGATACAGTTAACACGATAGGTTGTATCCTTAGGGCTTTTAGAAAAATCGGCGAGTATTAGAACAATAAATACATGAAATCCAAGTAGTTAACATTCATTTTCTTTTTAAGACACTCATAACCTGGAAATAAGAGTGCGTGTGCCGCAGAGCCCATCACTGAGAACATTTGCAGACTATTTGTTTAATGTAAGCACTTTTCATTTCCATAAATTATACYAAAGGCAACGATTTTTTAAATCCACTCAGATTAAACCGTCCCTTTGCAGGCCTCCTTTCCCTGCCCGTATTCTTAGAGAGCAGTGGTGTTATTGTCATTAATATAGAGAATCAGGGACCATTTCATCTTCTTTTTTTTTTTTTTTTTTTTTTTTTTTTTTTTTTTTTTTTTTTTTTTTTTTTTTTTTTTTTTTT
>NW_026623307.1:382731-385838 GCF_030028575.1 Malurus melanocephalus
CCCCCTCCGGCTCCACGTCGTGAGCGCCATCGCACCGAAAGGCGGAGCAACCCCGTGGAGGCAGGGGAGGCGCGGAGCGGAGCGGGGGAGCGCGGCCAGGGCGGCGAGAGGCTCCCCCCGCTCCCGCTCCGCGTCCTCTCTCTCTCCCCTCCTTCCTTTGTCGTCAAGTGCGGTTTAGCAACAAAGATCCCAACAAGAGAGTGGAAGTAAACTTCGCCGGGGCTTTGTGCAGCCCGTGTAGTGACAACAAGGGAAACAAAACTACCTATTTGTAGCGGTCGGCCGTGCCCCCACCCCCGCGCTGCGCCCACCCAGCCCCGCCATGGGCTCGGGGTGACGGTGCCGCCGGGCGCAGCGGCGGATGGAGCGCGGCCCGGAGCCCTCCCCAGCATCTGCAGAGGGGTCCCGGCTGCGCTTTGTGTTCTGCGGGGATGGCATGTGGGGGACTCGTGTTTGCACTGGACGTTCCCCTGCTCAGAGGCCGGAGGCCGGCGGGAAGGGCTTGGCGCACGGAGCGGGGCTCGGGGGATGGCCGGGAGACGGGCACAGCCTGTGCCCGGGCGGTGCGGTGCGGACTCGGCTCCCCGGCGGCAGCAGRGCCCGGCTGGGGGCTCCGCTCCACGGGGACTGCCCGGCCTGGAAGGGGCGAGCGCGGCACACGCAGGGCCCCTCCGTCCCGAGGGGCACTGCCGCAGCGGTGGGGGCCGGGGGGAAGCCGTGCCCGCTCCGTTCCCCCCATGGCTTCTCCTAGCCCCAAGCCAACATCAACTTAAAAAAAAAAAAAAAAAAAAAAAAAGAAAAAAAAAAAGAAAAAAAACACCACGTAGCAACAATGCTGTTTACCCACTTCCTCCAAAAGGCGTGTGTGACCTGTTGCTGGAAGGGGAGATACAAAGGCTCCCAGTGGCCGCCCGGGCCGCCCCCGGGCCCGCCTCCCCGCCGAGCCGTCCCGGCGCGCCCAGCCCCCGCCCCGTTTCATGCAAAACCAGGGGAAGAGACTTGTCCTCAGTGGCGGAGCCGCCGAGCGCTGATTGGCCGGGGCGAACGCATTTATTGCCTGACAAGCCCCCATCACATGGATGGTTGTCTATTAACTTGTTCAAAAAAGTATCAGGAGTTGTCAAGGCAGAGAGAGAGAGTGTGTGTGTTTGCAAAAGGGGGTAAAGTAGTTTGCTGGCTCTTTAAGACCGAGGTGGAGAGAGAGAGAGAGAGAGAGAGAGAGAGAGAGAGAGAGAGAGCGGCAGGCAGAGAAAAGGGTAAAAGGAGGAAGAAGTTTTTTAAAATCAAGACTCCGGCGGTAATAATAGCAGTTATTAGCATTATTAATCCATCAGCGAAGAGGAAGATCCTGATCTTGATCCAAGTGTGGTTTTGGGGAGTCCCCCTCCCCCCTTTCCTACCCCTCCCTAGGAAAAAAAAAAAAAAAGTCCGGCTTGGGACTCCGCTGCGGCTGCTCCTCGTTTCTCTGCTCAAGGCTGGTTCCAGGCAAAGTAGTTTGAATGTACAACATGATGGAAACCGAGCTGAAACCTCCCGCCCCCCAGCAAACTTCGGGGGGAGGCACAGGCAACTCCAACTCGGCCGCCAACAACCAGAAGAACAGCCCGGACCGGGTCAAGCGCCCGATGAACGCGTTCATGGTGTGGTCCCGCGGGCAGCGGCGGAAAATGGCCCAGGAGAACCCGAAGATGCACAACTCCGAGATCAGCAAGCGGCTCGGGGCGGAGTGGAAACTTTTATCCGAGGCGGAAAAGAGACCCTTCATTGACGAAGCCAAGCGGCTCAGAGCTCTGCACATGAAGGAGCACCCGGATTATAAATACCGACCCCGGAGGAAAACCAAGACCCTCATGAAGAAGGATAAGTACACGTTGCCGGGGGGCTTACTGGCACCGGGCACCAATACCATGACGACTGGGGTAGGGGTTGGGGCCACCTTGGGAGCTGGGGTGAACCAGAGGATGGACAGTTACGCGCACATGAACGGCTGGACCAACGGAGGCTATGGGATGATGCAAGAGCAGCTCGGCTACCCGCAGCACCCGGGCTTGAACGCGCACAACGCGGCGCAAATGCAGCCCATGCACCGCTACGACGTGAGCGCCCTGCAGTACAACTCCATGACCAGCTCGCAGACTTATATGAACGGATCGCCTACCTACAGCATGTCCTATTCCCAGCAAGGGACCCCGGGCATGGCCCTGGGCTCCATGGGCTCGGTGGTCAAGACGGAATCCAGCTCCAGTCCCCCCGTAGTCACTTCCTCGTCTCATTCAAGGGCTCCTTGCCAAGCTGGGGACCTTCGGGACATGATCAGCATGTATCTACCAGGTGCTGAAGTACCAGAACCAGCTGCCCCTAGCAGACTTCATATGTCCCAACACTACCAGAGTGCACCTGTTCCTGGCACAGCCATTAATGGCACACTCCCTCTATCACATATGTAAGACAAAGGGGCCGGGGGGGRTGGGGTGGGAGGGGAGGGAAAGGAAAACTAAACAAAACAAACAACAAAAAAACTTTTATTAGAAATTCTGGACTTTTTTTTTTTTTGTTTTTGGACTATTTTTGTACAGAGAAAACTCCGGGCGGGGGGTGGGGTTTGGGGGGGTCAGACATTAAACCGACAAGGAACTTGTATAGATCTCGGAGGGGAAGCAACTACACAAAACTTTTTAAAAGTTCTAGTTAAACGGTAGGAACTTTGCAGAAAGTTTGCAAAAGTCTTTACCAATAATATTTAGAGCTAGACTCAAAGAGAGAAGAGGAAGATGTTTTAATATTTGCAGGCAACTTTTGTACAGTATTTATCAAAAGACACATGGCAATCAGAATGTCCATTGGTAATAGGGAAGAAAAGAAAACCAAGCTCGCGAATTTGCCAATTATTTTTAAAAAGTAGAGTCTTCTTGGAGCATTGTGGTTTTGGCAGCTGAATTTATAGCAGCTGCGAGAGGAGAGGAAATTATTTTACTGCATTTGGACATTAAAATTGTTTTAGAAATTGTACAAAAGATTTAAAAAGATAGGATGAGTACTTGCGAACCATGGGCTTGGTTTGCTGGATAAGGGCAAACGTTTAGATTGTACTAAATTTTTTTTTTTTT
>NW_026623307.1:385969-393196 GCF_030028575.1 Malurus melanocephalus
TGTGTTTGAAATATTTTCTTATGGTTTGTAATATTTCTGTAAATTTATTGTGATGATATTTTAAGTTCTTTTTTTTTTTCTCCTCATTTTCCGTAGTTGTATTTTAAAGATTCGGCTCTGTATTATTTGAAATCAGTCTGCCGACAGTCCATGTATATATTTGAACTAATACCATCCTTATAACAGGTACATATTCAAGTTAAGTTTTTACTCCATTATGCACAGTTTGAGATAAATAAATTTTTGACATATGGACACTGAAGTTCCGCTTGAGTCTTGGATTTATTTTTGTAACACAAGATGTTTTTTAAATAATTCATGCAGTAGAAGGTATCATCGTAGCCAACCGAATACGATAAATAATGCATTARTATATAACTATATATTATATATAAAACGCATGAATATTTTTATAGGGATGTATATAGAGAGAGAAAGTACGATAGCTTTAACGCAATGAATGCCCGTGCGTCCTTCGAGGGGGACGGGAATGCGGGGTGAGAAGCTGGTTCCCAGTTCCCTCCCTTCCCTCCCGAGGACGCGGGGTGCTGCGGGGTGCGGGGGGTTCTGTGGCCGCTGCCTTTGGCCACTTGTTGCCCCCGGAGGGGCCGAGCCGGGGCTGGCGGGGCCGGCGGCAGCGGCGGGCGGGCCGAGGGCACTGCCGCGGCCTGCCGGCTTCCAGAGGCGGATAATGCGCTTCTGTCTTATCCCAAGCGTGCCTCCTTCCGCTGGCACAGGCAGCAGGGGAGCCGGCTTCCCACGGCCGGGAACTCGAGCGCGGCCGGCCTGCTCGGGCTGAGCCATCCCCGCTCCCTTTGTCCGCCACTTCCCAAACTTTCCTCTCCTCTCTCCTGGGCCACGCAGGAGGAGGTGAGAGGTGGGGGCGGGGGTAGGGTTGGCCGGGCAGAGGTAAGAAACAACAACAAAAAAAGAACAAACAAACAAAAACAGTCGAATGCCAGAGACTTTCACGTTTTATCACAGCTCTTTCTTGAATCCTATTTCTTAAATTGCCAGCGCGGTGTAGCCCCGTTTCGGACACTCTCTGCAACCGGTCACAGCCCCAAAGAGAAGCGGTGGCGCCCGCCATATAGAAGGAGAGATCCACCGTCCGTGCCAGGTAGAGTTTTACTTTGTACAGTCGTAGCCGCAGTTGCCGAGGACGGGGCTCCGCGCTGCTGCTCGCTGGCGGCCGCGGGCAGGGCAGGGGGCGATGGGCAGCAGAGCTGGGCAGTCCGTGCGGCAGCCCTGCTTCCCCGCTGAAACCACAGCGCTTATTCGGTGCTGCGGTTTCCATCAGAAAACGCGTGAGAGGGAGATGTAAATAATRTTTTTTTAAAAAAGAAAAAAGGTACGAAATTTGGGATTTGGAGCACTTTGATTGCAAACTGGTCGTGTCTTCTGCTGATGGCATGTGGCAAGGAAAAGATGTGATGTTTGGTTTAGTCAAGGCACAAAGTGGGCACTCCGGCACGGGGCAAGCGTTGCTTTTCTCTCCAGTATTTCTTGTCAGCCACTGGATTTCGCTTTAGGTCGGGGAGGAAGAAGGCTGGGTAAAACGCACACACGTGCACACATACACACACACAAAATTACCTGGCTGTTGTGGCTTTTATTTGGTATTGCTATTTCCTAGGCTCAGTTCTGGCCTCCGTCCTTGAAGCCTGGTGTCCAGATGAAAACTAACATTGCCAGACTAGGAGATGTGGAGATTTGCTCACTGCCTGGTTTTGTAGTTTAGTTCCCTTTGTCCCTTTTATTTCTGCACCGTCGAGGTACTTGGGCAGGACAACAATTTTTGCAGATTCTCAACCTTTTCTATGTCTTTTACGTTAATGCAATGAGTAAAATATTCTTTTTCAGGGCTGTGAGCATTTGCAATGCATCTGGGGATTATTCACGTGGTAACGAGCCCACATCCCCGCTCCCGCTCGCCTCGCTGAGAAAAGAGAACCAGGAATAAAAGCCCAATCAATATCACGATTCCATTTTTAAAAGCGAATCTTAGCCAATTAACAGCAATAAAACCTGGCCCCTTTTTGAAGTGCTAACTAAAATATTCRAGGGGGGTATTTGGGAATGTTGGTTTCATTACAATTCGCATAGAGAGGCGAGTTAATGCCACTAAACAAAAGGCACTAAGCCACATATTCAGGCTTAGTGAATTCAGCAACTTTTTATATGGGCAATTTGTTTAAGCTTAGATTTGGAGTACGATTTGGAATATATGTGGTTGAAACCTGATATCCCTTGGACAGATTCCTTACATCCATCCATCCATCCATCCATCCATCCATCCATCCATCCATCCATCCATCCATCCATCCATCCATCCGTTTATCCGTTTAGGGAGGATAACCCAAAGCATTCTACATGTACAGCTGAACGGTTTTCTTTTTAAAGTGCTACTTGGAGGAACGCCATTGTCCACTGCTCATTTTAAATTCAACACATTCAATAACGCCATTTACACCTAAGCCATTATCCCGGGCTTTCATTTATGGCAGCTGAAATGTGTAGCAGAGCTCGTGGGTATGTTTTTATTTTGGTTATTGAAGACCTTTGCGGCTCTCCGTGGTTTCCCTCTCGTGAATTGTTGTGTACTTTATAGCCAGGGTGATGCTCGGCCCAAGAGCGACAGTGTAATGTTTCCCTAACCTTCTACAGAGCCGAAGTGAACCCAAGGATAAGATTATAGTTTCCCCTGTGATTTTTTATGGCTTTTTAAGTACTGGGGTGTTAAAATATTTTGCRGAACTGGAGAGGTAGATTAGCAGGGTTTCTTGCCAAAGCTGGGAAGCTGGTATTACAGACTGTCCCAGGGGGAAATCGCTCACATTAACCACTAAATGAATATTTGACAAGGGCTCATTCGGGGGTATTATTACTACAAACGGGTCCCTACTGGACTTTCCAAGGGTCAAAGAGCAATGGTTCAATTAATTATTTAGACTGTTAGTAGATTTGGTTGTAATAGCTGTACTTATTTCTGCAACCGACAGCTTCTTGCGGTGGGGGACCTGGGGAGAGGCTCTGCCTCGCAGCCCCGGCTCCAGCCCGCGGGCAGGAGAGCGGCTGCCGCTTGCCGACAGACATTTCTTGGCCGAAACCACATTTTGAWTCCTTGARATGCCCACTGGTGCTGGGTGAAACRMCAGGGGTGATGATGAACCCCAYAGCAGCGTGTTTTCTCTCRATATGAATTCCTCCTCGTCCCCAACGGGCAGCAGAGCTGTATATTTGCCTCCGAATAGCAGGTAGATAGCCCAGCAATTTAAGTAGTATATAATATAGGTCCCACTGAAAGAAAGAGGCCCATTACTGATAGGTATGATTAGATACACTTCAGTCATTTAAATCCTGATCTAACTCAAATACTAAAATGTAAAACCTGCTTCCGTGCTTGTAAGATTTCCGAGGATATATGCAAAATGCTGACATTCTGATGGCAGAGGAGCTTCGTCTTTGCGTTTTTAATGCCAGTCAGCTCTGCCTGACAATGTCGTTTCAACATTTTTCGTGGTGAGGGGGAGAGAGAGAAGGGAGGATTATTTTGTTTAATTTCTACAACAAACATGTCCGTAGTAGTAGATACCAAAAAAAAAAAAAAAAAAAAAAAAAAAAAAAAAAAAAAAAAAAAAAAAAAAAAGGCAAAACCCCCCCAAAATAACGTTGGGAGTGTGCGATTAGGTGACAATAATATATGTTGAATGAATAAGAGATAAGCTGCAAGGGGGGAGAGGGAAGCAGTAATTACAAACCCAATTCATTCAGCTTTTCAGGACTTTTGTTGTGGGAGCTCCATTGACGGGCTTCGAGCTGCCAGTTTTCTCACATTAAAAAGAACTGATCAGCGCCTCAGGGGGACAAGCAACACCGCTTAACTGCATAGTGATGGGGTCCTCATTTAGAGCCATTACAACAAGAAAATTAAACAGAGCCTTTGTGTGCACCAGGTTTACTTTTCAATTGCTGACAGTTTATAGCTAACTGCTCAGAGATTGAAGTTTGATTGCGGTTTGATCGCCCGCTAGTTAGCACCGCCGCTATTTTAGTTTTGGTAATTAAAACCAGTTTTTCTGACGATGGCACGGGGAATCGCAAGAGTTTGGTATATTTTTGCTTTTGAGGAATCAATTCTCTTGGCGAGGACGTACAGCGCTACAGTGAGTGTGGGGGCTGGTTCATTTGAGAACTGGAAAGAAAAGGAGCTCAGGGGTGGAAATTCTCGGAAGCTGCGCGTTTGGCTGTGCCAGAGCGGGAGGGCGAGCTCCGTGCTCCGTGCCGGGACCCGGCCAGCTCTGCCCGGGGCCGCTGCAGGGCCGCTCCGGGCTCGGCGGAGYCTCCGCGCCGGCAGGTGCGGGCGGGCGGAGCGGGGAGGAGGGAACAAAGCGAAACCCCGAACCTCGCGGGATGGTTTGGGAGCATTGCTTCGGAGTTCGCAGAGGCTTTCCTGTGCTGAGCCGTGTGTGGGAGGGAGTGTGTGAGTGTGCCTGTGTGTGTGACTGTGTGTGACTGTGAGCGCGTGTGTTTGTGTACGTGTGCGCCTGTGCGTACAGGGGGAGGGGGCGCGCCGAAACAAGCTGCAATTTTTCATGTAATTTATTTGTGCTGGGGAGAGCCGGGCCACACGGATGGACGTCCCCGTGCAGTGTGGTGCGGGTTGGGGCCCGGCTGTCCCGCAGGAGACGCCTGGGCCGCTGCAGCCCTGTCGGCAGGAGCGGGGGGAAGCCCGTGGGCTGGGGGTTCCTCTCTGCGGGGAGCGGAGCGGGGCCGCTCTGCAGAAGTTTCTGCGGGAGTTTGTCTCTGGCCCATCCGCTGGCGCGGCGTGCTGCCTCGCAGGACCTCTGCCATGTGGGCGAGAGCTTGTATAGCATGGCTTTATGTTTTGTTTTGTTGTTTGGGKTTTTYTTAAATTTTAAATTTATCCATTTTTAATTTAATTCTTTCAGGGTTTCTTTGTGTTTTGTTTGTGTTTTAACCCCGTCCCAACCTTTCCCCCGATAAAATCGCCTCTCCCTCCCTCCCTCCCTCCCTCCTTCCGTCCAAATGTGTTTCAGACTCAAATCAGCGAGCGGTTATTCCAAGGCAGTTGACTTCTTCCGAGGAGCGAGGTGGCCCGCAGCTCGGGAGGGTCCCCGAGGGGCACCCTGCAGGACGAGGGACAGTCAGGCCGCTTCCGCGGGGCCCGGCGGAGCTTGATGGGGCCAAAGCGGCCATGCCGCCGGTTCCTACAAACTCTGGGGGCAGTGGGACCCCGGGGGAGAGCTGTCAGCCCGGGGGCACGGAGCTGGGCTGTGTGCTGTGGTCTTCCCGCAGCGCGTCCCTCTGTCCGGAGCCCAGCGGCGGGCACAGAGCTGCTCCGGGCCCCGATCGGGCTCCCGCTGCCCCGGGGGAACAGGAGGGGAGGTCCGGATCCCCGCGGGCTCCCCCGCCCCGGGTCCTCGGTGACCCCATCATCTCCGCAGCAGTTAGGGCTGATGACGCAATGTGGGCGCTTTTTTTTTTTTTTTTTTTTTTTTTTTTTTTTTTTTTTTTTTTTATAGAGAAAATCGTGATTAACAGCAGGGGTTGGGGGTGGGGAGGGGTAGAGCGGGGGAATCCCAGCGGGTTCTGGAAAGACACAGGCGTCTGCAGAGGCTTTCCCGCGGGAAGGCTCCGCAGGGGTGTCTTGGCACACCCGCTCACACTCACTCAACACTCACAACTCACACGCATTCCAGGCTGAGGGCTTGATCCTGCAAACCCGCCTCCCATTCTGCAGGAAGCTCCCAACGCTGGGGCGGCCGGTCCGAGCGAGCCGAGCTTACTCGGGCGAGTAGGGACGCCCGGGGCCGGCTTAATTAGAAGCAAGCCCCGCAGCGCTCTGCAGGGCGGCCGGGCCGGGCTCCGGGAGCGGGGCCGGGGCTCATCCCCACGCTGCCCGCCGCTGCCGGGCTCCGCTGCCACGGCAGAAACTCTCCAACGTGTCCTGCTGGCGTCGCTGGGAATGATGGTTCCTTTAAGCTCTTACAAATTGCAGAAGTTGAGGAAGACAGAGAAATAATTAATGTATTAAAACAAGCAGCGAATTCCTCAGGAGGCACCTTATCAACTCCAGCCACACTGGCTTCATCCCTCCTCGTATGCTAATATCCCGTGACGTCATCGGCGCCAGATTGAATGTGAATCAGTTATGAAATTATTAGTTTTAGCTTAAAAAGCAATCTGGCTCTCCCGTGAGTGGGCTTTGCATTGCTGCGGGTTCCCGCTCCGTGTCCTCCCCATGTTATGCACACACAGTAGTTGCGACTTTCCTGTCGCAATGAATCAATATTTCCAAAGCACACGTCCTAACAGGGGGTGATGTAAAGAAACTCATAGATTAATTGGGTCCCGTTTCTGAGTCGGCTGTGTCTTCCTTATCGATAAACACTTTACACCCGAAAGCAGACAGTCGGATTTCCTCCTACTTTTCAGGTAGGCAAGAGTTCCTTGTGATTTATTTCTGTTAAGATCCCACAGAGGGGGTGTGATTCTTTGCCAGCGTCTGCGAAAAAATACTCAAGAGTTTGCTTTTACTTTTGCTCGCGATGGAGTAAAATGGGCCAGAAAGAGGGAAAATACAGAAACTGTTTGTTTGATTGTTTGTTTGCTTCAAATAGAAATATTTTTATTTGGAATTTTGAAAAAGGAGAGCATACCAGCGGTGGAGGGCCAAGGGATCTGAGCGGGGAACAATGGGAATTAACACCGTTTCAATCGCTGAGGCCACTCTAATTAGATGTCTGGGTCCAGCGAGATCAAATACCTGAATCTAAACCCCTCGGCTCGGTTTCTTTCGCTTGCAAATGCTTCTGAAAAACGGTTCTTGAAGAAACCAAGCTACCCCCAAATTCCCCGGAGTCCCTTTCGAGGAGTTTGGCCGATAACAACTTTCTTTCTACACGGGTTAGGGGCCGGCGCGTCCCCTCCCCGCGGTGGCCGCYGGCCCCGCCACCCCTGCCCGGGCACCCCGGGAACACCCCACACCCCCCGCTCCCCCCGAATTGCTGCAGGACACTTTGGTCTCTTTGGCCGTTTCTTTCTCCCTGTCTCCCAGAGCTGCTCTGCTCCCATGAATTATGAATAAACTCTCTCCTGGGAAGCCCCGCCATCGGCCCATCTCCTCTCCCGGGGCTGCGGAGCCCCGGCCGTGGCAGGGGAGGTGGCACCGGTCCCAGCTCCCCCTTCCAGCAGCCCCCGAAG
>NW_026623307.1:393851-423594 GCF_030028575.1 Malurus melanocephalus
CTCTGTTGATGTGGTGAATGGCAGTAGCTCCCTGATCCAGTGCAGGTGCAGTAGAGCTGGGGAATAAAAGAGGGGGGCTCTCTGTTCAGTGGAAAAAGCACATTCCCTACAATAGACCACACACTGCCAGCCAGCACGGCATCAGCTCACACTCTCAGACTTTTTTTCGCCTCTTTCCACAGTCCTGAGCTCACAAAATGGCTATACATTAGCACTAGTTAGGGTTTGCTTTTAATGAACAGTTGTGACTCCTTTTGACCAACATTTAAATCTGCTGTGCTCTCTCTGAAGACAGGTCTGTTTTGATCACAGGTTTTAAAAAATGGCCCGTTTCCTAACAAGGCGGCTTTTTCAGGGCCATCAGTCGCATTTGATTGCAAGAAAAAAAAAAGGCTCTCGATTAATAAAACGTGTTTCCCAAGTTCTTCGAACGGGGAAAGTTTTTTGCTTTTTTTTTTTTTTTTTTTTTTTTTTTTTACCCTCTCGACGACCTGCTCAGAGGAAGCTAGGTTACACTTGGTTACACAAGTTTTATTCGAAATTATTTCCAGAGCGAGGGCTCACTCCTCAGCCAAGGGGACTGATTGATTCTGTCCCTCTCCGCCTCGCATTTGATGTGCCTCGTCCTATCGCGGCCAAGCCAATGAGCCGGGATTTTCATGGCATCCCGGAGCAGCCCTTGCTGATTCCTCTCGCACCTAACCTGCAAGAAGCAGATTAAGCTCTTTTGGATATACTTGCTGATGCATTGCGCTGAGGAAAATTGCTCGGCGTTTGCTTATAGAAACCCATGTTACTGTGAATGTTCTTTTTTTCCCCTAATCGTGGTAACAAATAGCATCAGCTCCTGGAACAGTTTGGCAAAGCCGTTCTTGCCTGAGTACTGCTAAACGGGAGAAGCTGACAGCTACCCGGTTATTACCTGAGCTCCGGGTAACCCCCCACCCCCAGCCGGTAACAAAACGTGTTGGCAATAAACGATGTTAGAAGCACCAGTCAGGTGTCGGTGGGCGCTTGGAGCGCGTTTCCAGGGGGCAGATCTTGTCATCCCGCGCACAAAAGAAAGGACCTTGTCCACAAAGCAAAGATCGATGCTCCTTTATCATATCAAATATCATATCATATATCATATCGGTGATCCTGTATSAAAAATACGTCTCGTTTACACTTTGTTCGGGACGTTTCGAGCGCTCCGGAGCATCATCGCCTGACAGCGCCTTATTTACTGCCAACAAGTTGTAGCTCCCCCAGCCCCAACCTTGGCCCCGTGGCAGCTGAAAAACAAACGCAGGGGACTTTGGCCGGGGGTGCCGGTCCCTGCCGGGGGCGAGGGGTGCCCGGCCCCGCCCGGGGAAGGGGCTGAGCCCCGCCGCTGCTCCCCGCGCCACCGGACAGCCTTTGTGTCCTCCTGCTGCACACACCCATAATTAATCCTCCTTCTTACCGCTTACATCCCGGACCCAAGGGGCAACTCAAACCTATTTAGATCGCCTTGGTTGGTTGCACAAATTTAAGTGGCAAATGAGTTATAAACCTAATAACTGCTTTAATAAAAATAATTATTTGATTATGGCAGAGGAAATTTGCTGGAGTGCAGGGATGCGGCTGGGTTTGCGTTTTGGTGGTGGTGAGGCTCGTCTTTGGATGGAACTCAAACACCTTTAGAAAACGTTACTACGAAAAAAAAATCCCAAGCTCAAAGCAAAATGAAAAACAAACAAAAAGCGCCCCAAAATCAAAATCTTAAGAGACTTTACATTTAAAAAAAAATCACCCTGATTCTCGGAGAGCCGTGGAACATTTCCAGGGATATTCGAAAGAAGAATTAATTTGTAAACAGAAAAATCAATATGAGATTTGGGTGGCTTAGAATTAATTGAAAACAGTCAACACAGAGGACCATTAATCACAAACGCTGGTACCTCTTTCACTTTTTTCCCGTTAAGGATGACGTTTCTGCGCCTCTTTCAAGCGTATTTATGCTTCTGGTTTTACAAGAAAAAGTGAGGATGCAACAAGACCAGTCGCGTTGTCCTCTCTATACTTTTAACGCTAGCATATTGTTTGATTACTAATTCGAGTTAATATGATCTTTATGGCAACATAACAGTGGATAATTGGCCCTTTTTCTGAACAACAATGTAAATCACAATCGCTTTATTATTTAATAACGTCAAACGCTTCGTTGGATTGGCCCCGACAGAGAAGACCTTTTCTTTCTAGGCAGTGTTGTTGAGAAAGAACAATGCAGATCTAATTGTGGAGATTTCAGAAGTTGGCTCCTGTAAATGAACAGCTTAGATATGGAAGTTCCAGCAGATGTCTGCACTTTTCCCTGTGACAAACCTTCTAACCCCCCTTTCTCCCCCTCTGCCCCGTCCTCCTCCCTCCCCGACTTATTGAAGATTTTTTGTTCTCACATCCTAGCAACAACCTAAATCTTCCAGCCGCGAATACACCCCTTTCCCCTCGTTGCTATCCAGCCCTCAGATGGCCGCCTTAAGCGTACACACCAAATTAGCGCTTGGCCCAAGGCGCGCTCGCCCCTCGCTCGCCCCGGGCCCCCCCATCAGCTGCGAGCTGGGGGGTGTCGGGTGGTGGGGGCAGCCGGGGGGCTTGGGGCTCTCGGCGCTGCGCTTCGCCACCTTCTCGGCAGCCCCTTAAACGTGCCGGGGGTTTGTTTTGCAACAGTTTGGAGGAGAGCGCAAGTTGCGCTCGCCGTTATGTGGCAGGAGAAGTGTCACGGCCTGCCAGCCCCGGGGGAGTGCGGGACGGGCCCCCCGGCGGCGCCCCGCGATGTGCCACCCTCCGCCCCGGGGTGCTCCTGCCTCGGTCCCCTTTCTCCGGCGCCACTGCCCCAAATCCTCCCGCTCCCCCGTGACAGCGGCAGTGAGCTTTTCCCGAGGAGCACCGACAGGGCTCCGAAACAGAAGTTGAGCGACTTGTGGCGTGGGGGAGGCGCACCCCAGAGCGCATCCGCTCTCCCGGCCCGGTCCCGCAGCTGCGCGCTGCCCCGCGGAGCGCCCCACGCTTTSGGCGCTGCGGGTTTTTCCCTTGCGCTGGAGGCGCCCTGCCTGGGATGGGCCGGTCGGGGCGGCAGGTCCTTCTCCCCTCCTCACCGCCGCCCGTCCGAGGACAATTCCGCKGTGAGGAGTTGAACTGGCAAACTTTTGCGGTGGGCGCTGGCAGCAGTGCTGGGCCCCCGCCCCGTCCCAGCTCCCCCCGGCCCTAACAATGCGCGCTTTGCTGGGCGAGAAAGCCCCGTCATCGGCGTGGGGGGAGCAAGGGGGACGCGGCAGGGCCGTGGGTACCAGCCCTTCACGCAGCCCATCGCTGCCAGGGGTGTCAAGAGATGAGGCAGGTTCACCGAACTCGGGACATTGTCCCTTACTTTACTGTGAGTTTTTAAATTATTCATTAGATTTTCGACAAACCAACTAAATCCTCTTGTGCCACCAGCTCAGCGAAGCCCCTATCTTTCTCTCCCAGGGTGCTCCCCCAGCTGCCCGGGGCAGAAGCCACCACGCCACAGCGATGCGGGTCCCTGGTCCTGTCCCTCGGGCCGGGCCCTCGGCGGGGCAGCAGATCCCGGGGGCACTGCATCCTCACAGCTGCGACGGGTGGGGTTTCTGTTCGTTTGCAAAAGCCCACTCGAGGGAAGTACTGAACACACAGACCCGATCACTAAAATAACCCGAAAAAGAAATCCAAGTTGAGTGACTTGCCCTGCCTGCGGCCGTGGGAAGCGGTTGATGAATCCCTGTTGACCTTTGAGCTTTTCTCCTCGAGTGGGTAGAAAAATCTCGGGGTTTTATTTCCCCCTAGCTTTCCCGGCTTGTTTGTTTGTTTTACAACTTTTTTTTTCCCCGCTGGAATCACCTGACGGGGGGAGCGCCGAGCACACTGGATGCTGGTGGCGGTGCGGGAGCAGAGGGGGCGCAGGGAGGAGCGAGGGTCGCCAGGGCTCTCCCGACCGGACCCGCGGCCCCGCGGCGTCCCAAGGGTTAACTGTGCCCGCTGCGGGGCTCTGCGCAGCCACGGGTGGAACTGCGCGTCCCCCCAAATGCCTTGGAGAGGAGAGCGAGCTCCCGCAGCCCCGGGACCCAGCGGGCCGGGCCGGGCCGGGCCGGGGGYGGCCCGGGCGGCCGCCACTCCCCCGCAATGAGCTCATTTCCATGTCTGCGCCTCCCGCAACTGTGAGAAAATCCGCTGGGACATCCCGCGTGCCGATGCTGCCTGGGCTGCCCCGGTCGCCCTGGTGACAGAGCTTGGGGGGAACTACATAAATAAAATAAACCAAAACTTTTGCCGCAGCCGGCGCATCGCAGGGACAGGGGGATAACCCACGCCCACGCGTGTCGTTGGTGGGGCAGGGCCGTCTGAACGCCCGCCTGGAGCCGTGCGCGGGTGCGGGGGGGACAGGGAGGGGCTGGTGCAAAAGTGCCCGGAGACGGTCCGGGAGGGGGAAGGGAGCGCTGAACAGCCCCACACTTATCAATAACAAGATGTATAAATATCAAAGTGAAGGAGCCCGAGTAAGTCTTTCTAGAAGCGCGGAGGAAGCTTAAGCAGCTTTCTTTAATGGTGATTTGTAGCTCTGTAAGGGGCACGGATAGCAAATACCCTGCAGGTGCATGTTGTAACACTGCCATCCGGACTTTAATGTAGATTACTCTCCAACTCGTTTGATCGGTCCTTTGAAACCCTTTACAATTGCCTGTGACGAACCGCCAGTCTCAGGTTTTTTTTCTTTGAATAATGCCTTAAGGGTAAGTCCTTGGGGCTTTTAAAGATCTCCAGCACATTTAAGGAAAAAAAAAAAAAAAACCACGTTAGGTTTTTACTTTAGAGCGTGGGTCCATGTCTCTCAACTCGGGGCTGTTAACGGGCATCTTTTAAATCATTAATCATCTAATAACCATCAACTTTACTCTGGCAGGGAGATACGAGGGTATTCTAAAGACCTCCAAACATTTCTGTAGCATTTGGGAACATAGTGGTTAAAATTTAGGAGGCACACAGCCCATCCCTCCTGCTGAAGCCCTGGAGCTGGTGGGTCTCCRGTGTTTATGGACTCTCAGCTGGGTAAATCTGTGCTTGAAGGCCTTTTCCCTGGCCATAGAGAATCCCCCGGGGTGGGTTAGGAGAGCAAATCCGAAGGGTAATGCAGGGGAGAAAGCCCGGTCGGGGGCCTCTCTGCTCCCCCCCAGAAAGTCCCGCATCCCGACCCCGCTCTGGGATCCTCGCCCCTGCTGTGTTGGTGCCTTCTAGCAAAGAGTGAACGCTTTTTGAGGGGCTTAAAAAAAAAAAAAAAAAAAAAAAAAAAAAAAAAAAAAAAAAAGGACCTGAAAATACAATAAATCCCTCAGAAGTTTCCACTCTCACAGGAAATAACGTCTAACCTTTAATATTTATTCGTTACTATTAATTCAAAAAAATAATTACTGAACTTTTGGCCCTTCAATTTCCATAAGCGGCGCTTTGTTTCTCTAAAATAAACTTGGGAGAAGCGATCCCTCCATATCAAACTGGGGATTTGAATTAAAGGCCCATTTGGGACACTTGAGACTACAAAGGGTTACACATAAATAAATGCCACATTTGCCTATTGCAAAAGTTTTCTCTGTCCTTTCTCAGTCACAACAGGGGAGGAAAAAGCCGTCGTTTATTATCTAGTGCTGGGCAGGAGCAGCCCCTCCAGAATGTGCTCTTAGATTTGGCCGGCAGAAGAGGGACACTTTTCCCCCCCGCCCCGCTCAACAGCAGCTCCTTTTGTTCTCCAGATCTCTTTCCCAATTTCAAGCTTCACTTGCAGATCCTAAGTTTGTTTGTTAATGACGCTATTACCATCTGGCTCGTCCTACTTTCCAAAAGATATAAATCTCCCCAGTTTCATTGCCTACATTATCATCTGAGTGCCACCATAGCTGGAAGAAAAATATGCTTTCAAGGCTGCAAATTCTCTAGCACGGAGCAAGTTCCCCGGGCGCGGGGCTGCCGCCCGCCCCGCCGGGCTGCGGGCCGCTTGGGAAGGATGCGGCCAAATGGATTTCACCTTGCAGCGATGCTGGGAGTGGGGGAGACGGCACCATTTAAGTTTTCCACCAGAAACTTAAGTGAATCTCCCCCCCCACCCCCTCCTCCGTCCCCCTTGGCCCCTTTTTTGTGGCTGTTTAATGCATCTGGCTACTTTGAACCGTTATCTTCCGCGGGGAGAGAGAGGGACGCCCGCCCGCCCGGCGGGGCGAGGGCAGGATGGGTCCTGCTCCTGGCAGGCTCCTGTTCGCCCTCACCCAGCGTGAACCCCCGTCTCTCTGACATAAGTACATATTCCATACGTGTGAATAAACCTTTCCCACAGGCGTTGTACAGTAAAGGGAAGAAAAGTTTGGGCTCTTCTTAGTGCAAAGCGGTTGCAGATTTGTGTGCGTTTAAGCATAAAGGGACGGGGGGAGGGCGAGAAGGGATGGGGGAGGGAGTTGGGTCGGTTGTGTATGGGCTCCACAATGACTCTATTTATTCGCTGCAACCAGCCTGGGCAGATTGAATAGGCGAGAGAGAGACACTCARCCTTCCCAACGCGTGGGCTTTGTGGGATCCAGTCCCCACTAGCAGATTTCGACTGCTAATTTCCCATTCTCAGGGGTCTCYTGTGAGGAGACACGGCCGTGCCCATCGACTACGGCTCCCCCAAACAGTGCCCATGTTTCTAGTCCTTAACCTCTCCACGTACAAGTTTAGCGTCGGGAGAAGTTTAATCACTGATCGTTTCTTTGCTGGATCTCCGGCAACGTTTCCAAGAATTTGAAAAAAAAAAAAAAAAAAAAAAAAAAAAAAAGCGCCAAATATTTTATTTGACTATCTGTGTATGCACACACACACAGACAATATTGTCAAGTGAGGGAAAAGATACTCCTTTAATATGGGAAAGAAACCCAGGGATTTTTTTTTCCCAAGTGATCTGATTGTTATAAATAATTACGGATGAAAAGAAAACTCACTTATTATGCACTTCTAATACTGTGACTGCACAAGAGAGAAAGGGGGCCAAACCAGTGATTAATTAATATCGCACTGGCGTAGCTATTTTCTCGCGAAAGGCCTTTCCCCCCTCGCTGCTGCCGAGTTATCATTCCAGCTCGAGTCATGTGTAGCCAGGAAGGGATCTTGTTTATAAATTTATATGACGACCTTTTCTTTGTGTGTGCTCTAAAGTTGATATGGACAAATTGCAGAGGTATACAATTTAAGTAGATGCACTTTTAATCACCGATCATTAAAATGGTTATGTTAAATATACTCAATTACATGCATGACTTCACCCTAACAGTACTTTCTATTCTCCCAGCTGCTCACGTATTCCTTAACTATAGTCAGCAGAAGAAACTCGATTATGCTGAATCCATACATTTCTATGGATTTCATCAGCCTAATTAATGCTTCAGTGTGGTCCATGTGTCTGAATGGTCCCTTTGCTATTACTTGGGTAAGGAGGCAGTGCTGGAATGCAGAGGGTCTTTCTTTCAAAGATACCCATGGGGGTCACTCTAGGACTCTAATGGCAAAGGTAGCAAGTGTTAAATAGCAGAAACATGCAGAGAAAGGGAAGGCAGCGATGTAAAAGGGACATTGATACTGTAGGTATGCCCAACAGGTCAGTGATGATAATTAAAACGCTTAAAGAAGAAAAGGTAAATGGAAAGCTTCCACAATTCGCAGCATGCCTGGTTAAAAGCAAACGAACCAGCGCAAAGAAACGCACCTCGCTGATCCTGACGGAAAAAAAAAAAAAAAAAAAAAAAAAAAAAAAAAAAANAAAAAAAAAAAAAAAAAAAAAAAAAAAAAAAAAAGTTGACAGCAGATTTTTAGACTAAATAACTGCTAGGGCAGCCTCTTCTTCTGTGAGCACCGCGTTTGAATGCCCCGTCCCTTCTCTAATTTTCTCGTTGTCGAAATGCAACCTGTCAGGGAGAGGATGCCTGGCCGGGCAGAACGGGCGCTCCCACGCTGCCGGTCCTGGCACCACCGGGGCTTCCTGCAGTCCCCCGTCACTGCAGATGCACGGGGAGCAGGGGGAAGGAGCTCCCCCCCTCCTCTCCTCAGCTTTCTTCCGAAACGAAGAAGCGATTAAAATGAAGGGGATGTTGCAGCCTTCGGGGAAACAGCCAATGGCTGCTTTTATAACACATCTTCCCATCTTAGCATTTAGCGGGATATAAAAGGCACKCGTCCTGCTATTCCAGCAACATTTTAATCGACGAGAAATGCATCGAGAWTTTTTTTTTTCTGKKTTGCTCCCACCTGTTGTAGTAGAAGACCATCTGATCACACCTTTCTCTGGCTGCTGGGAGACGTGAGAGAAAATCAGAACTCTTTCTTGTCACCCACTGCACCGCCAAAAAGGTGGTGTTGGAGCCCGCATCTCTTCCCTGTTTCTCCACCATGCAATCGACAGCTCAATTGTCCTAACTTCGAGTCGGTGCCTCGCTTCAGCCTTCATCCTTCAAGTGGAGAGAGAAAGCAGGGAAGATTTCAGATCTATAACCAAATTATAACCTAGGAACTTTATGCTTGTCATGCTAATTTAATGACTTTTATAGTAAGTGTAGACTTTCTGTCTTTTGAAATTAGCTCTTCAAAACGCTTTGTGTAATGACAGGCACTAGACATAAGAGACAAATGCACAAGCAATAGTGGGATAATAATCTGGCAAACACTGCACCATTTAATATTAAAATGGAGAACAAAGTGCATTAAATTTCAGCATAGATGTGCATCATTGTCTGATGCCATTGGTTCACACCTGGGCTCCAGAGTGACCCGAGAGGGAGGTGTCCCCCAACAGCCGCCGTGCCGGGGTTCACCTGGAGAATGAGCAAATACCGGATGGGGAATACAAAATAGTCCTTCACCTAATGCCGAGTCCCTTCRCTTTGTGGTGGTGTTCACACGTGTCTGCGTGCTGTAAACATCCTGATTTCGACAGGCTGGTTCTGCTGGGCCCRGCCTCCTGCTCGGTTCCCGGCGGGGGGGTGTGGGAGGGTGTACATGCTGCGCTCGCAATGCAGGGCTCTGAACGTACACATTCCTCCCTCCTTAAGAGCGTTTCTGTGCTCCCATGTTACAAGTGGTCCAGAAATCTGTCCAAGAGATGATCTTGATAACAAAGGGAGGAGTAAACCCAAAGCTATAGGTGTATTACAATCTGGGCSACTCACTCATTGCCTATAATTGTAAATAAGGTAAGTTCACACGACGATCGAGTAACCGGGGAACAAGAGCTCCATTTTAATCAGGTGGTTATCTCTCCTTGGTGGAGATCAGAGCTCCATCGCTCCTGGCCTTCTCATTGTGCCCCCCTGCTGGAAATGACAGCTCCTTCAGAAATAACCAACTTGGTCCCTGGATGGGATTTCAGCTCTTTTGCACTACACATGTACCAATTGTCATTTTACAGCTACAGCAAAACCCCTAAATTATATAACTGTATAAACTCGGCCTCATTAAATCCCCTCTTTTGGATAGCCTCAAGGTTGGAGAGTATATTACTGTAAGRCAGAGAAGACTTAAATTATATCCAAATGGGGATTGAAACGTAGTGGCACTTAGGCACGCTTCTTGTCTCAGCTACAAAGGTTTCAWTTTTCCCCTTTAGAGTCTTATAATATTACAAATGCAACAGTTTCCTTATGTCAAATCAAACTATCTGAAATCCCGTTTCTTGATTCAGCCTCTGGGGCCCTTTTCGGTGAGGACAAAACCACAAAGATATGATCAAACACCATRGCCTGACCAAAGGGGAATTTATCATTCATCTGAGAGAGCTTCCTAATCTGAAACTAAAGCCCTCCCCTTCCAAGAAAGCATCTGAACATGCTGTTTGAGTTGTTTTCCTGCGCGTGTTCCTGTGTGTGCGGGTAAATCGGGGTGTGCMGAGGGACAGGGTGCCGAGGGCAGTGGTTACCCCGCGGCTGGGAGCACACCCTGCCCACGGGTTGGTTTTTCCACCCAAGCCGGTATGAAAACAACCATTACGGTGGGARCCCCGTACCCCCGCCGCTGCCGTCCCCGCTGCAGCCCAAGGGCACGGCTGGGACGGGGGCTCTGCCCGGGGTTCTCGCCGTCCCTCGTCCCCCCGTGGGACACCCCAAAAGGGCTGCGCGGAGTTCCCTTTTGGCAGCGCTGCCAGCTCCGGGAGAGGGGCACGGCCGCTGAGGGATCGCCCTGCAGAGCCCCGCGCGAAGCCCTCCAAAGCTGGGTTTGTCGGGAGGGGGTCGCCTTCCCCCCTTCTCCAGCCCTCGCAAGAGGGTCAGTGGTTTAACCAGGCGTCACCAGGACTTCGTTTTATCCCCGGTCCACTGAAGCGTGTGGCTTTTAGTGACTGATGGCCGCTGTGGCTGTACGCGGCACAGTTGCTCTCACGGTGCGTGCTCCAGATGGGCACGTCCCGCAGGCTCGGGGCGGGGGGGCACGGCCGCTTTGGAAAGGCCACCGAGACACTGAGATTTGTTCTGGGTCAACCCTCCCCTAACGCCAAAGTTGGGAAACAACTTTCGCAGCGTGTGTCGGGAAGGGAGGGAGMGGCAGTGGAGCGGCAGCGGGTGCCGCGGTGCGGGGCGCCGGTACTTGGGGCTGCCGAGGCCGGGGGCCACCGTGGCTGGGGGCTGTTCCCCGGCGGGTCGCCCCCGTCTCTCTGCTCAGCTCTTCCTCCCCGAGCCCCGGACGCGCAGACAGCACGTTTACAAACTTTGAAATGCCAAATCACGTTATTGCTGTGGCAGGAGGCTGCTTTCGTATCTGTGACAGCTGAATTTTCCCCATCGATTATGTGACACTGCAGTTCATTTACACAGCTCAAAAGCTTAAAGACACTGGAGGAGCCCCCGGTTTAACCCGAAATCCTAACAGAAAGTGAATCAACTTTCTGGCCAGTGTTTAAACTGATAGATCAAAACTTAATTTGGAGAGACAGAAAGGGAGAGAAACGACAGCACGGATTTATCTTGCCCGGCGTCCTTCACTGAAACTTTAGAAACTGCGGCGTGGAAAATCCAGGGCCGACATGCTAATGAGAAGCAGCGCTTTGGGTGTTCAGGGATGTTAAAGATTTCAGAACGCAGATTACAGCTCTTAATTTTTTTTTTTTTTTTTTTTTTTTTTTTTTTTTTTTTTTTTTGTGCGGGTGCGTGAAATAGGTGCGTGGCCCGAGGCTGCCCGCGGCTGCCGGGTGGCACCGAGCTCCGGGGCGTCCCTGCCCGCGGGGTCGGGCAGAAGTTCCCGGCCGGGCAGGCGCTTCTCGGGCTCACCCATCCGGAGCGCCCCGGCCCCGCCACCGGACGGAAGGGAGGGCTTGGGGAAGAGGGGGGTGCTGGGAGGGTGGCATTTTCCTCTCTCCCATGGGGACGGGGTCGTCCCCCTTACGCTGCCGGGTTGTTCCTTGGGCTTCTTTCAGTGGGGGCTTTCCAGGAGCCAGTCCAGCGCCCGATCCCTGCGGCTCCCTTCCCCGTCCTCGCCGAGGTTTCATTACTTGCTGTTAGTGCCTGGAAACAATAAAGGATGTGGGACTGGGCTTTTATTGATTATTTGTCACCCTGTATTTGTCAGTTTCAATAACTTTTCCTGAAGTTTTACTTACGGGCACTTGAGCTTTCGGATTAGGCCAGCTCTGCGGATTGCAGTGAGGGGTAATTATCCGCTGGCCTGCTTCCCTGCAGCCGGAGAGAAAAGAGCATTAACGTATAGAATGGGCAGGATCCGGCCTGAGCCCCCCCTAAAGCGCTGCGCGGGCGAGAGGCAGGAGCAGCCAGGAGCAGCCGCGGCCCCGCCAGCTGCCCCCGGCCCCCCCGCCGCCCCCGGGCCCGGGGTGCAGCGAGCCCGCGCTCTGCCTCCCGGGGGCCCGGCCTGGGGGGCTCCCCCAGGCTGCCGGAGCCCCCCCTTGCCTGGGTTTCGAGGCGACAGATCAGCCCTCAAGAGACGGTCCCGCTCTCGGGAGGGGGGACCCACGGCCATGGGGCCCGAACCGGGGCTCTCGGCTGCGGCCAAATCCCCGGGATTCAATTAAAAAGCTGGCTCGCGCCGCTGGCGGGGAGGCGAAGCCGGGGGATTTGTATTATGAAGATCGACTCTTCAAAACTGCCCGCCTGGCAGCCCGGCCGCGCTCCCGCCGGCCGAGGGGACCCGGCTGCCCCGGGCGCCCCGGCCGGAGCCCCCGGGAGCGGCAGCGGAGCCGCGCCGGGGGCTGCGGGGACCTGCGGAAAGCGGGCGGGCCAGCGGCCCCCGCCTCTCTGGCAGCCTTTTCAGAAAGGGGGGTCAAACCTTCCTGGAAAGAAAAGACATATCCCTAGCCATCTTCCTTCTCTAATAAGTTTTCTACATCTCCCTAGCGTTGCCTGCTGCTCAAAACGCGCTCCAGCCATACACGGTATAAGCACGCTGAAGGCGAGCATCATCGTTCCGCGGGCTGGCAGGGTGCCTATCGTGGCGAGTATAGCGTTTGATGTGCTGTATCTCATGCCACTGCAAGCTAAGAGACAAGTGAACAGAGTGCCCGGTTACACGGGATTTAATTACAGCGGAATGCATTCTCCATGCTGATTAGGAGCAAAATCAATCGGGGGTTTATTTGCCACAATGAACCAATAAAAAACCAATTTATTAAAGCAATAATCTCAGCCCCAAATGGTCTAAATATTATTGTTTCAATGGCATTGAGGGAATTCGGAGTGAAAGTGTTACACAGAGAACATCAGGGAGTCCTACCCCATGAATTCAGTAAGAGTTTCTAACCCCTTTCCAGGAGCTCGCTTACTGGCTCAGGGGGCCAAGTTCCCCCATTACAGGTCCAGGTGTCTGGGTTGCTCTAATACCTGCAAGGCAAGATGCTCTGTGGTCTGCAGCTGTCTGTGCTAAGAGACAAACATGGTATACAGCTTCCCACCAGGTCTTAAGGACTTCCTTCTTTCCAGTGATTTATATGTGAAATTCCTAGAGGAGGGTAGGCCACACAAAGATCCCCAAGCTATAGGCTGACATAAAAGCCTTGTGATATTATTAGAATAACACCACACCGTGTGCCAAAAAAATTCTCTGGTAGGGTGAGGGAGAAAGGGATTCCCTCAGGAGGGTGCTGAGCACCAGGCTGGGGCACATGGGGAGGATGGGAGACAGTGGTTTTGTCTCTTCCCCTCTCCCACGGAAAGCGGTCCCGTCCCACCCCGGAGCCGCAGTTTGCAGGGTGCTCCCGTGGGCACTCGGTGGGAGCTGGCAGGGGTGCAGCAGAGGCAGCGCTGGTGGGCCAGGTCACCCTGGGAACTGCGGGCTCCACCAGAGCTTAAAGTCTGTGACTCAGGAGATGCTGATTTTGCTTTACAGCTTTCTGTAACTCCAGTCATCTCTGTCCCAAACCGGAGAGGACCTCATTTCCTGCTCAGTGCTCTGCCAACCACAAGGTCTTTTCATAAGGCTGCCAGGGGTGCCTGGCTGCGGGAAGGACAGTCAGTGTTTGTCACCAGGGAATGAGCTGGCATCATAGCTCTAATCTGAGTCAACAACCTGGCTAGCCCTGAGCATGACTTCATAAATCATGGTATCTAATTGAAAGGCACATGCTCATATATACAGTGTTGTTCAAAAAGAAAGCAAAAAAAAAAWRAAATTTCAACAAACACCCCTTTTCTTCCCACTAGCCTATTAATCAGTCACCTGATTGTTTCAATTTACATTATTGCATGCAGAGAAAAAAAGAAGAAACATAAAAACATCTTGTATAGCCATAACAAAAACACAAATGTAAAAAATTCATCTCCTAATGAGAGGCTTAGCCTTTTTCTAACACATCTTTAATAATAGGAAAACAATCTTTAAGTGTTTTTAATTTAAATTGTTTTCATGTTTAATTCAATATTGCTAAATAATATTATCGTGTGTCTATGTATCTATTTAGCATTGAGGCATATGATATTTCGAAGCAATTAAACCAGTTTTGAAAGGAGTAATAGTCCTGTACCGTGGCTGCATTCACTTTTTTTTTGTAATGTAACCCATGCACGCTGAACTGCCCCTTTTCTCATCCTTCCAGCAGAAATGAAAAATAAATCTGGAGCAGAAGATCAGTTATGTGCTTTTTGCTTCCCACAACCAAACCTCCTGCTTTATTTTTGCATCCATAGGGTCTGTGTGATCTCCTCCCGTAAGAGGCAACTCAGCAGCTCGTTCCCCTCTGCCATCTCAGTACTGCCAGTGGAGAAGCACAGGAGGAGCAGAGCAGTGGCTGAGCAGCAATTTGAATATCCACATTTAACTCTTCAAACAACAGAAGATACTTCAGAACCATGTGTGAGACAAAATGCTATTAAAGTTTCAATCATTAAACCTCTGTTTAGCTGTACTCCAGAAACGAGCAGTTCATAACAAGCAGGGAATACTGATTGACAGTTTGCCATCAGGAGCCCTTAAGAAGGATTTTTCCAGCTATAACGCAGTGTACTCTTCAGTGCTCCCTTTTGCAAGATGCTATTTCAAGTAGAGGAGCATGAGGAAAATTTACATAAAAGCTTTGTATGCAATATGTGGTTACTCTGAAATTAAGAAACACCAGTTTTCCYCTTACTGTTTTAGAAACGAAGAGTGCACTTTGTTTTCTTGTTTACTTAGCACGCTCTGTGATCCTTTGATGTGTTTCAAGTGTTTTCTGTCAGCATCACGAGACCTTGCTTACCTGCTAAATTTTATGTGTGAAGTGATTAGTGCCTTTCAAAGTGCCTGAAAAAAACATCACTAACGATGTCTGACAACTTTGGATTTTTTTTTTYGCTTTTTTCCTCTTAAATAATATTTCATGGTACATTAAATAGGTTATGCAGTCTCTACTGAGAGACCAAAGCAATGTATTGCTGCATGCTTAATGTTTCACCAAGCAGATAGTTTTTTTAAAAGAAAAGAGAGAAAGGCAGCAAAAAATCCTTTCCCTGAGCCTTTTCTCAGCTTCTTCTCAATTCAATAAGTAATGGAAGTAATTTGGAGAAAGATAGAGAAAGAAAAATAAATATTATTTCACAATAAACCTCTTAGTGTGTCACTTGTGATCACTTGCAGATACTAAAATGCTTCTCGTTAAATCCACTGAGCATAATTTTTTCAGAGGTTGAAACATTTTTAGCCAACCTGTTTTCTTGATGTTCACACCGGATGTACCAGTAAGAGCCAGAGCAGGCCAAGAGAGAAGCAAATAACTAAAACTTTTACATATTTGATTCTTGATAGACATCCCTACGAGGAAGTTTTAACATTTTTTTTTCTTCTTAATTTTTTGTCTTTTTTTTTTTTTTTTTTTTTCAGTAAGAAGGATAAGCTTGGAGTGCCCAGTCACCGTGGTAACTGCCAGAAAAATTCTCCTGAAGTTTGAAGAGGTCAGCTAACGGGGTCAACAACTCTGGCCTCTCTCTGAGCTGGGCCTGGCAGGCTCCATCCTGCGGTTGGGGTGTTAGCGCAGGCTGAGCCCTGGGAGGTGGACCATTCCAGCTCTGATATAAATTTTTTGAGTCAGTTCACGGCCTGGACTCTCCAGGTGGCCTCCAAAATCGATTGTGACCTTGTGACCCTGTCTAACGGAGGCATAGCATCCAACCTAAGTAAGGATTTAGCCAGGAACGACAGCTTTCCACTGAGTGTTATTGGGGACAGTACAAACAGTTTGGGAAGCAAGGAGGTAGGTATGAGGAGTAGAGGTCATTAAAAGCATATTAAAAAACAATTTAAAAAATCCTTTTTAGTTGTAAGTTTTTATTTGCAGTAACCATTCCTTAAATAAATCCTGCTGGCAACTATTTTTTCCTTCTCTAACAACATTCTATCAAGTACTTCAGTACATTAATATATGAAAAATTGGCACTTTGCATATTCCAAACCAAATTAATATTTTGTCTGCCTCTAGATTTTGAACTTGTAAATGAAGCTGACTGACATGTGTTAAACTAAATGTCTCTGAAGTGTTTTTTTCCTTAATAGCATACAAATTAGGAGACTGCTTATTAAACTGGGCTATTTGTTTTAGGTTGTAATTTCCCTAATATGTGCATTCTTTTTAGATTCAAAAGTTCCTTAATCCCTGTGATCTATTTTTAAACTGGGAAATTAGGTAACATTCAGGATAGTGTGAAATGTAAGTGTGACAGTTCCGCAGAGTTTTCCTTTACTGGTTTGTAATGCAAATAGAAAAACCACAAAACTGGTTATGTATTTTTATAGGAAAAAAATTGATCATGCTGAGATCGTATTCATAGACAATRTGATACTTTTTTCCCTTTAAGATTTTAAGCAGCAAACTACGTGGAGGAGGGAGAAGCTGTTGCAGAGTTCTGATGTTATTGAGCCTAGAAACTTGCCCTTCTGAGCAAGTGGGTTTGCTCTTGTTTTATTCCCACTGCTGCTTGCACATTGCTCACATGAGTAATTGGTAGTTGTCAGATGAGTAAGTGGAGCTACACTGAGGAGCAAAGTCCAGTCTCCAAGCTGGAAAGTGCTATCAGACTTTAAATGACTTTAAAACTGCTCTGAAGGAAGAAAATTGCTTTAGTATTTTTTCCCAACCTTAGAAAAATTGTGCAGTGAGAATCTTGCCCAAACACTTCTTGTGTTTGGCTGGGCCTGGCTCTGACAATTTTCTTTCCAGCCCCTTCCCAGTTGAGCCCGAGGCTGGAGGAGCTACACAGAGGCAGTGCCACAAAATACAGCTCAGAAAGAGYATCTGAGCTGTGCTAAACATCATTGTACTGCTGACAAGTCCCACAGGTTACAACAGACAGAGTATCTAACTTGTACTTGCAGTTACATCTTGCTCTGCAGAAAATCCCCCAAAATCTATGGATAGCTCTTGGCCAGGGTCCTACTTCTTAGAGGGTCAGCATAATCTGCTCCAGGAGGAATAAGAAGTGGGGCTGAATTTTGCCATAAAATAATTTCAGACTCACACCTGCACATGCAGATATCAATGGTGACACTATTTAAGTCTACCCTGATTGTTAATAATAGTTTGTATTTGCTGGTGATTTTTAAAAGAAGTATGCTGGAAAAATTTATTCACATTAGGATGCATTTTGATTCAGGGGAGTGCTTTCTGTGACTGAGCTAGGGAGGATGGACCCTACAGCCCTTGGTGAGAACCAGAATATTTGCTTGTATATCAGAAAAAAAAATAGCACTGTGGATAGTTGCAAGGTGAATCTTCAATACTTTTAAAAGCACCTGCAGAACTTTTAAAAGATTTTTTTTTCATATGGACTTTTATCTGCTTTGTAATGTCAGCACACAGTGACCAAGTTCTACCTGACAAACAGTGTATCACTTCTAAAAATCAATGATAGAACTGTTCCACTGGAACTTTTGGGCCAGAATTGCCCAAAATTTACCCTAAGGCCTCCAGCTGGGAATGAGGAATWGCTGGCAGAGGGAACAACAAGGTGTTCTCAAGAGCTTGGACTTGCAGCAAATTCTTTAGCTGTAGATCCTATTGAATTTATAATCAGCTGCAAATCTACAAATGTCGCTTGGAACAGGTCCTGGTCTTGTTTTGTACCTCTTCAGGTTGTTCAGTTCATCCACATCAAGGATGTGGAGTGCCTAGAGGTKCCTGTGTTAGCTGTAGCTGCAGTGGGACAATTCTTCTTCTTCCCCATCCGTGCATGAAGTGCTCACCCAGCTTCGTTTGATTTATTGGAAGGGTCTCTGAAGTGCAGGCTTTGTGAGTTTCAGCAGAGTGATGTATGTGAATGGACTTAATGCAGTGTTAGGATAAACCTGAAGGAATCACCAGTCTGTGGTTGTTCCCAGCYCCTGTCCTAGGGGGACACTGAGAATCCATGAGGCCTTTGAAAGTTTGCTGTGGCTGGTTTGTGGAATTGGATTAAATAGTAATATTCATAGTATTTCATTAAAATTCTTATGAGAAGAGGATGTGGCAGTGTGCAAGAAATTCTGAGATTCTGTGGGTAATCTGCTACCTGAAATTCCTGAAAGCAAATGTCAGAGGACATTTGCTGTACAGGAATATATCTGAGGCCATGGGCTATGAGGTGTTGGGAGATATTTTGTTAATGTTTTCAAATTAAATACATACCCAGTTAAATGAATGCATTTTATTGCTCATGCAAGCAARCAATGCAACAAAAAAAAATCCCCTTGAAAATAAAACAGAGAAAATAAAATGAATAAATGGACACTGAAGCCTTGTGTTTKCTTGTGTCCAAAGCCCACATTGCCAGTGCTCTGCAGAGACAGAGAAGCACTGCTTTAGAGAGCTGCACATCCTCATGGCCTGGATCGGGGCTGGCAAAGCTCTCTGGGTTCTGGAGGAAGCAGGGAGGGCAAATGAGCACCGGGACTCAAAGGTGTGCTGGCAAAAGGTCCTAAACAAGTGCTGTGCTTCCGGCTTCTTTTACTATTTCTTCTGTGCCTTGAGAGCATGTGGCTGGTGTCCAGAGGAAAAGTCAAACTAATTCTGATGCTTTTTCCTATTCTGGGTGGACTAATTCAGAGAAAGCACTTATGGCAGCCTTTGTAGAATGGTTACAATATAGGCTGATACTTTAGGAACTATGGGAAGTTCTTAATCCTTCCCTGCCTACGGGGCTGTCATTTATAGACCTGCTATTGTCTCATCTTTTATAAGGATGYTTCCTTACATTAAGGTTCCAAGAGCAACCAGACTTTGCCATYGTTCACAGCTATTTCTGTTTGTGGCTTAATGCACATCTAGTATTCTGTTTATGCTTTCACTGCTCTCCTACGCAGCAGACTGTACCTACACACCAGCTTAGGTGACATCACTCTCAAAGCATTCATTTCTGCGTTCCTTTTTTTCCCCCCTGATTTGTCTGTGCATCTTGATTTTGCATTAACCTAGTTTATTACATGTAACATGGTGAAATATGTGGAACTTTATGCATTTAGTTGGTCATTTCATGTTCAGTTCTTGTTTGATAAACTTGCTTATAAAAAAGCTTTTAGGTGTTTTTTCATAAAAACAAAACCCCTCTTACTGCTTAAGAAGAACAAATTCAGCCGTGAGCAGAAAAAAATTGAAGTGTAGATTATTTYGAATGTATAAAATTTAGCTTGATGTTAATGGTGGTTTAATTACTGGATTTTTTTCTGTTATTATTGCTATTCATACAGACATCCATTGTTCTCTGCTTTGATTTATGTACAGACCAGCCCCCTTCAGAACCCCATTTCTGGCAATCTCAGCAACACGTGGGGGCCTGGCAGCTTCTGCAGATATTGCCATCTTCCCTTATTGCTCCTTGTTCCATGCTGTTCCACCAGCTCCACAGCCTGTCATTTCTCAGGCACCCTTAATGATGCCTTTCCTCCATCATCTGCTCCATAGCCCTTCCAGAATCAGGTGCTTTTGTCAAAGTTTTCAAACCAATTTGGGAATAGATAATGAAATGAAGGCAGGTGATGTGGTGGTGGGGTGATGTTCTGTCACTRCCTTCCTGTCCTGCATGGGCAGATCACAGACTGTCCCCAGAGCTCAGCCCTATGTCCACACAATGAAMATAATAACAGCAACATCTTTGCAAAGTGTTATAATGTCTGAAAGATTTGATGCAAATTAAAAGCTACCTAGTTTTTGTCAAWCTTAACTCTACCCAGCACATCACCTTCTCTGCTGCCATCTCAGCTGCTCAAGATTTGCCCATAAGCCTTTTGGAGTCATTGCTTTTGCATCATGCCTTGCAAAAAGCGACATTTGGKCTTTTAAACTACCCTTGTGTTCATAACACACATAGCAGCACTGATACATCTTTTCCACAAGAATCCTTGCTTTGCTGGAAAAACCCCCCCACAAATCTGAACAAACTACAAACAGCCTGATGATGCAGGGTGTGGAGTGCCCGGTGACCTTTGTGTGCTCAAGGCACAGCTTCACCCTGGCCATCAGTGGCCAGAGCACGAGAAAATGTGTGATCTTTTCCTTCCCCAGCCCSAGTGATGCCTTGCTTTGCAGTTCCTCTCGCTGGTGAGTCGCTCTTGTAATTTCCAGTTATGTAACCCATCTCATTTTGTGAATATGTGAATTTAACAGCTGTCAGTGTCAGCAGCGCCTGGGAGGGGTGTGTGTGTGTGTGTCTTTTTTTTTTTTTTTTTTTTTTTTTTTTTTTTTTTGGCAAGCTGGCATTACTCATCAGTCTCATGGTAGTTTTGTTTGAAAAATGCTTGTGTTAGAAAAAGTGGATTTATCAGCTCAGCACTGTATGGTGCTAGCATGCAGCTCAACAAAAGACAAGTGCTCATTTCAGTAACGCTTGCAGCATTTCATGGGGCCCCCAAATAGGCTGAACAAGGCTTCTCTGGCAACTAACCCCAAGTACAGTGGGAAACTATTAAAGTGGCAGTGTCACTGCTTGGAAAAGGGATTTGGTTTTCTTCCATCATTTATTTCTGCAGGTGTTTTATTAATTAAAGACTATGAACTACATTAGAAATTTCCCTGAGTACTGGAGAAAAAAGAGGCCTTACTGAAAATTTGTGTTCCTAGAAGTGATTTTTTTTCTCATGGTTTCTTGGAGCGTARAACAAACTGTCAGTCTGCCCTTCCCAAAGTGGGTCTGTTTTATGGGGAAAAATAAGATACTCTCAGCTTTTTCAAGTAATACTACATAGTCAGTGGTGCTGCAGCCTTTCAGGGAAAACTCATTCTCTGTTCAAATCAGTTTATTTTCAGAATGATTTGCTGCACTTACACTTTCTTTTGTAGCTGCTCTTCCAGAATGCAAATACAACCTGGAGAGTTTTCTGTATTTAATTGAATGTGTCAGGTGGCTAAAATCATGTTTTAAAACCAGCATTACATACTGTGAACGTGTCAAACCTTTTGTTCAAATTTATTTAAAACAAATGTATTTTTCAGTATTTATTTACACTTCACACAGATGGTAAAGATAAACTGGTGGGTTTAATTTGTGCTGAAAAATTGCCTTTTACATTTTTAGGTTCTCATATCCTGGCAAGATGCTACAAACCCCACGTGACAAAGATCAGAGGGAAATACTTATTTGAAGAAACCTTTGTCGTTAGCTGTGCTGTAAGTTTTATAAAAGGTTCAATTTCATAAAATGCAAATTCTGGACTAATTGTTCCTCTGCAAGCCTTAATGGTCTCTGAGCTGCATAGTTAATCTATTACTTGCCTSTACTCACATATCCAGCAGAAGTCAGAGCTGGCTAAAATGCCTTCACACATCAGTTACATCTATTCTAAATTTTCTTTTGACAATTTCCTGTGATTGTTTGCCACWATTTGCATCCAGACAAATGGATTTGAATGTGCACACTCCTCAGGCTGCACAACAGCCAAACACACCCCCCACAAAAACATTTCCATGGGTTCACCTCCCACACGTGGTTGTGCTCCAGATGCTGCCGTGGCAGGAATGGGGGTATTCACTTTCTGAGTCATCTCCCATGGAGAGAGGTGGCTACAGGGAACTGTCTGCTCTCTGCAAGGACAGGGAGCTGTGGTTATCAGAGTTGTAGAGGCCAGGAATGTAAATGCACTGCAGCACCGTTGTGCCTGCACACACTCCACGCACCCCTGTACCTGCAGCATCCTGCAGCATCCCAAAACATGCATGAAGCAACCCCCTCTGGACACCAGGAGCTCACTGTGATTAACCCTCTGGCCTTCAAACACACTTGAAGGCAACACTGTGGTAGCAGGTGAGATATTTGCATGGTAAAAACTGGGTACTTGCTGCCGTGTTTCTGTAGTGTGGACAAATCAGGGACCCTGGGTCTTCAGTCACACCAGGCACTGGTCAGAGACTGAAATATTTGTCCCCCACCTACTGCAGCAGAGTTGTGGTTGCTGACTTGAGTGACAGGGGAATAGAGGACAGAGATGTCTCAGCCCAAACTCCCTTAAGCCTTGGCTTGGGCCAGATTTTGAACGCAGCCAGAGCCTGTGACATTAAAGGCTTTATAAAAGCAACAGTGGCAGTTTAAAATCAACCTCCCACATTACCAGCAGCCCCAGCAGGTGTAACGTGATCCAGGTAGCCCAAGCCARTGAGTAAACAAACTGCTGCTTTCTGAATGAGCTGCACCAGAGAAATGCTTCTAACTGGGACTTACAGTGGYTATTTGCACTAAGCTGTGCAAATTAACAGGCTCCTATGATTCTAATTCTGTGAAAATGGATGGGCTCCTATGATTCTAGGTCATATTCCACAYAGGTTTTTCCCTCTAGACCCTAAATGAGGTGGGGAAAAACATAGGAAAACATTTCCCTAATAAGGCTGTAAAGTTTAGTGGGATTGGGCCTGATCTAGCTGCTTGAACTTCAGTTGGGTCTGTTGCTGGGTTTCCCTAAGCTGGWGAAAACAATCCCCCTGCTTCCAAACTGCCAAGCCAGTCAGAGGAATTTAATATTGTCCCCAAAGAAGCAGCTTTGCTGCCCGTCTGTTGGTTTCCCAGTTCCATTTCCAGTTAGCAGTAYTAACTTAAGGGCTTTTTACTTGGCTACGATGTTGCCCATTTTTTTCTCCTTTAGCTCCAGCCCTTAAACCTCCAGACAGCCTTACTGCGCATTCCAGCAGAACAGAGGCTGAATTTTAGAGCACCATTTTAGATCCTTTYGGTGTTCCTGCCTGGCTCCCTAACTGGTGAAGTGCACAAAAGCAAAAAAGGTGCATCAGTCCAAGTAGAGCCTGGCCTTGACAAGTCCCATGGGCTTGGCAGGCTCTAAGATTCACTGTGGAGTCCTTGGAATGTGCAGACTGTGGGTACAGCACACTGAAGACCCAGCAGCCCAGTTCTGCTCCAGCGTTTCTGCCTCCCAATGTGGGTCCCATCCTGCCCCAGAGAGCCTCTCCCCCCTCCCCGTGCCCACGCTCCACTTATTCATGAGTTATGATAACATATAAGCAGCTTAGAGAATTCTTATCGGAATAAGTTGAACACAATGCAACATTTAACTCTTAATGACAGCCACCTCTGACTGTGAGTGACATGTTATAAATTATGTTTGAACTGGATTTTTTTTTTTCTTCAGAGGCAGATATTCCCTCTGCCACCCAGTCAGCCCTGTAACGTTGCACTTGTGGCCTTAATCCCACTTGGATGTGTGCCCTGCTGCCTCCACTTTCCGTCACTTGGGTACTTTAGTATTCTTGAACAAGTGAACAATCTTTGTTTCTGTACCTTATTAGGCCAAAGACCATAGCAGCGAGCGATGGCATCAGCAGGCCCTGCAGGCAGGATTCTCTGCAGACACAGCCAACCTCCAACAAACCCCTTTTTATCCTCCTGTTTCTAGGAAGAATTATGATGGTGGTGCCCTGCTGTTGATCAGTCAAATCTGTGGTAGGCCTAGAGATAAGTCCTGTAAGTGTGGTGTACTGTAAAACAGCGGCTCCCATTCATTAGTAGCTTGTGTGTAATAAACCACCCAACGGAGGGGGGTGGGGAGAGAGAGGGACGAGCAGCTGCAGTGTGCAGGRACAAACAACACAACTCATTCTTGGGAGCCAAAACTTTCTAATTTGCTGCTGGGCTGCTGGGCTGCTGGGAGCATTCAAATTCTTTCTGATAATACGCTCGTGCCCTCAGTGTCTCTCCCGGTGTTTCCCAAGTCCTGCTCTCTCGAGGTCCCTGAGTCTGGGATCGTTTCAATTTGAACCCAAAACACAGAGGGGAGCTGAGCAGGGAGGAGGGGAACACACGGGGGTTTCAGATCCAGCGTAAGAAAGCGATGGGCTCTGAATCCTTCTGCAATTGTTGGTGCACAGACCYGCTTGTGCAGTGAGTAAACAAAGCATCACATGGGCTGCAGGGCAAACCCAGGGCTATCTGAGCATGCAGGATGACACAGTCTCAAATGTGTTACTGATTTGGCGCCCGCTGGAATATTTAGGATCCTGTATCTCCCAAGAGGTAAAATCAAACAAACCTCAAATGAGTAATAGCTGAAAAATTATTTGGCTTAATTAGCACTGGGTTGTTTTATTTTGTTTTGTTTTGGTTTTTTTTTCACAAGTTCTGGTAAATCTTTATAGCTTGTAGGCATGTGGATTTAAATGGAGTCTGCTAAATATAATGTAAGATGTTGCACGTGTTGAGACATCAGTAGTTCTTAATATTTGCATAGCTGTGAACATATTGGTGCTTTTGGATCTCAGCCTTGGACCTTTCAACTGCCTGTGGAACATTTCAGACCAGGATGTGAAATTATTGCGTGTTGCACAACTGCTCTCATAGACCAGGCCTTTGTGCYGATGTTTGTATTATAGCAGGAAAATGAAATTATTTTCAGATAGCTGCTGCTCTGGAGGATTGCTGTACCCTCACAGGAGATGACAGTGACTGCTTTTTCACAGGGATGTACCAGGCTGTGACGGTSCTTGGACTCTCTCCTAACATTCGTATAGACAAGGGCTACTTTAATGCAAATTCAGGCTTGGGCAGACATGCAGGCACACTTTATGTAGACAAGGCAAAATCGCAGATTTGAGGTTTTCCGTTTTYCTGGAGGAGATCCATCCCTCTCCTCTGTGYGAGAAGCTGTGYTGTGAGTTTTAAACTCTGAAATGARAGGGGCTTCTGCCAGACTGCTGCTTAGTAAAGTTACCCAGTGGGCTGAGAGGAAAACACCCCAAATAGCCCTCATGTGCATCCACAAAACAGTGCTAACCTAAACCTGGGCATAAAATGTTTTTTTYATCTTCTAAAAGTTGAAGTGCAGTTTCGATAGTTCTGATTGTGGCATCTGGACATTTTTAACCAAGTCAAAGTAATCTGAGATTTTTATTTTTCTTCCTCAAACTTAGGTAGGTGGGTAAGTTGATACCTTTATAACCAAAATTGCTCACTGTCCATTCCCAGCACAGACCCTGATTTCTCTACGCTGTCTCCAGAATTTTCAACCAGAATTGCAACAAGGAGCATTTTATGGTAATCTCTCCACRACTTTCCAAARCAAATTGCAAAGGTAACACCTCTGKTAATTGCTGAACTGTGTAACTAGATGAGAGAAGCATCAATTGGAAAACACCAGCACTGGTCAGACGGCCCTGCTCCCTGACAGTGGCAGCACACAGCAGGTACCCACCTGTGGTCAGCAGGTTTGAAGCTACAGATGAGCCCAGCAAATTGAGTGAATGTTCTGGGTAGGTTTGAAATCAGGGGGTGGAGGKTTTTTTTTTGGAGGGTTTGAGCCCCCTCTCCAGCACAAGCAAAGCCATGTAATCCTTTCTTTTGCAATTAGAGCTGAAAAACAGCCCCGGGCCAGAGCACTTGCACAAGGAGCAATTAGACAAGCTAGACACTGGGAAAAGCTAAAAATAGTAAATAATCTGCCTCCACAAAAATACCTTGAATCATTAGAAAAGGACATTTTATGAATTTCCTGGGAATCACTTAGTGCTTTAATATGTTCACAGTGTTCTGCCCGAAGGGGACTGTATTCCAACTGCTGTTTGGCAGAGGTAAACATGAGTAACATGACTCTTCTTACACTTGAGACGTTGAAAAAAACCTCAGTAATTCCTGAGATTTTCATCTCTAACAAACTGAAATGGGGGGAAACAAATGGATTCATATTGAACTGAGAAAATTTATGCCCTMCTGCTCTTTTAAGAGAAAAAGTCTAATAGTTTGGGGGTAAAAATGAGTTATTTTTGGTTATTTCATGGCTCAGTCCAGTTTTCTTCGGGRAAAAAACCAAACAAGTACAAATCAATGATATTCATCCATTGGCTGAATCCAARCTATCATTAAAACTCTCCTTTTAGAAAGTACATTATTTGAAAAAAAGGATGACAACTGCTGACTTTGCACCACTCCTGAGCTGGATGAAATGTATAAACAAAAAAACCTAAACCACAACTGAGTATTTTTAGTCCTTTGCAGGGACTACATATGATGCTATTTAATTAAGCACACATCTAAAATGATGATTTGACTGTTTCTGATTAAGCTTCTGATGCAGGCTTTAAAAATGTAACAAAACTCAGACCTGAGGCTTGCAGGCAACAATCCAGAATYAGCTGTTTGCTAATGCACATCAGAAAGGGGTTACAAGTTGCTACAGTGGGTTTTAGTTTGAATTTTTTTTTTTTTTTGCCAGTGACTTGTGTATTACTATTTGAAAAACGTAAACATTAAATCACATTCTGTTCTCTCTTCTTTATTTACAGGAGAGAATTGAAAGGGGAAAAAAACCTATAAAATGAAAGAGCAAATTGTGAGCATCTGTGTGCACACCGGCGTGTGTCCTCRCACCGCTGCTGGCTCTCAGGGGCAGTTTTGGTGACGGATGGCAACGCAACCTCCCAGTGCCTGTCCCATGTTYGGGGACAAGGGCTGTTTGCTTACCCAGCTGCTGGGACTGGGGAGGGCAGTTCTGGGTGCTGGAATTGCTGAAATCCAGCCCATCCCTTCGGCCCCACGTGTTCCTTGGTCTGTGTGAAGCTGCACAAGGTTTCTCCTAAATGTGAATTTAAAATGCTTTCAGACTTGACAGCCTCCTTTTCAATGAAAACATTTATGTTGAGCAAAAGGCATGTTTGCCTCTACAAATAAATGGAATTATGGTTCTAAGATCTGACTTAATCCTGAAGTTCTTACATGGCACAGTAAGTAGAAAAGAAAGAGGATTGCTTGGAGGAGCAGGGGTTAGCAGGATCAGGCTCCATCTTACATCTTCTTGCTCATTTTTCTTCTGGCATTTAATATACCTTTCTGAGAACTACYACTGGCTGTTTATGACAAAGGCAAAGTAACTTCATGTCCATTATTTAATTGAAAATAAYGAGGGATGGTACAGAGAGTGCCCATCCAGCTTTCCTGCTGGAAAAATTTGAGGATTGCTAAACAAACAAAAAATTCCGTTCCTCAAAATTCTGTTCTTATGATAAAAGTCATGTCYCTTTGAAATTAATCTCAGGACTTTTCTCAAATGCATTGCAACTATTTGTTCTTATTCCACATGGTTTTCTTTGTGACAATGTATTTAAAAACTGCATTGAAGTTTTGAAGGATTTGAGGGAAGATGTTTACAGAGTAATGATGCCATTTGTATTTGTTACATTTCTGAAAATGGAATTCCTAATYAGACAACATTAAAATACTTTTGTATYATGCTTTTGTGTGGTTTCAAGACATTTGTATATTTCCAGCTATGATTTTGGTACCTGAATCCATGTAGCCAGGCTAATTAGGAAAGCAGGATCGTAAGTTTTATTGTTCCTCCCTCCAAGCCAATCTGTTCTGGTCTCCGTCCTCTCTGAATTCAATGATTTGGATTTCTTTTTTTTCTGCTGAAGCCCTGCAGTACCTGTATTCCAGTTGKGAGTTTTCATATTCAGGACAGTTAAAGCTGAAAGCCTGGGCAAGAAAAGATTTTTTTTTTTTTAGTAGATGCATTCAAATGAGTCCCCATCAAAGACTAAATTGAAGACTGAATGATTTTTTTTTGGGGCAAAGTTTCCTGTGTGGACTGCAAAAAAAGATCCACAMAGAACTGGACCTGCAACTCCCTGTCCCCTCATCCCTCACAGCACCTTCCTATCCTTTCCTCTGTCCCACAGAACAAGGGAATGGCTTTGTGCCAGCTCGGCAGGGACCTGGCTGGGGCTGCCACCTGCCTAAGGCCCATGGAGACCTCAGGACACCCTCCAGGGCTGGCCCAGCTGGTGAGACCCCTCATTGCCATGGAGATTGGGTGGGCAGTGCTGCCCTGCAGCAGCCCACGTCCTGTGATCCCTGCTAACACAAGCCTGGGGAGGGCTTGGGCACACATCACCTTTTTTGAAAAATTTATTGGCTGTGGTGCCTGGTTTTTGTGCACAAGGACAAAYTGAGCCAGAAATCCAGGGGATTTCCAAGCTGAATCTCCACCCCGTTGCAGGGTCTGGCTCTTGCTGTAACTCTAAAGTGAAAGAAACAGTCTGTTGTCATAAAATAAAGCAGTGTTTTAATGCTTTGCCGCTGAAGATTTTCAAAAGAAACGTTTAGATTTTAAAAAAAACCCTGACTTTTTTTTTCCTGACAAGCATGTAGCATGAAACACTTTAGCCAGTTCCAGGTTGAACCCAGCTCACTTTATCTTTTTAGATTCAAATTTAAACTAGTTCCTATTCAAAGTTTTTAAAGGGACACACACAACGTCATTCTTCAGCATGACATTTGAGTCTCACCCCCTGCCAGGAGGGATACCTTAACCTCCCTGTTCCTGAAAAGACCAGAGGGAGAAAAATAGCTTGGTTTTTTTGTGCATCCCTTCACATGGTCACTTGGTGCTACTTGGAGTAAAGTGAGTTCATTGTAACTCCTCTGCTTTGTGTTTCACCTTCAGTTTGTGTGGGATTTTCTGTAGCTGTACAGGCACAGACATAGGAAAAATGAAAAAGCAATTTCTGTCTGCCCTCAGAAAAATCACTGTGTGGATTATATGGGCAGCATGGACCAGACAGAGGGAGASTAAGTGAAAAAAATGTTGTCTTGTGGGTGATTTTGGGGACCATCACGTTATGAATGTCTCCCTAAAAAGAAATAATAAAAAGTCAAGCTAAACCATCCCTATGTGTCAGTGTAACTGTATTACAGACTTTTTGCAGTAACTGTTTTAAACACACCTCTGAAATAGATGTGGATAAACCTGAGCATATTTTTTGCGTAAGTTTTTGAAAGCAGAAAACAGGGAAGGTTGTTTTTATTTGTTTGTTTGTTTGTTTTGTGACAGGGAAACAGACCACAGGTATGCAAAACAAATATATAATTAAAGCCCTCCTCACGCATCTCCTTATCTTTCTCAAGCCATTCCAACCAAAAGCTTTTGTAAGCGTGTGGGGGCAGCACTGACCTTTTAATTCTGTTTATATGATGACTAGAAAAAAGAAATCCCTGGTCGAGGAGGGCCTGAACTCACCCTTCAGTGAGTTGCCTCAAGACGTTTTAAAGCAGCTTTAACTCGAGGCGTTTCCTGCGGGCTTGTCACCGGGCCAGGGGACACAAGGACACGGCCACTCGTCCCAGGAGCCTCAGAGATGGACCCCGCTCGGGTCCCGTGTCTGGGAGCAGCACACACAGCTCAAAATCCCTCAGTTTGGCCCGTGGCAGTGCCGGAGCCCAGCACTGAGGCCGGCGGGCGGGCTGCGGTCCCTGGGGTGTTSTGAGGGGTTTGGGGGGCGCTCCCCGGATCCCTGTGGGGCTGCCCCAGGCTCGGCACGGCTCCCGGCTGGAAGCACCGAGGGGTGCAGGATGGATGTTCGGGAGGTTCCCTGCGCTGCCACAGCCACCCGTTCTGCTCCAGCCGCGTCCTGCTGTGCCGTGCCCAGTGATCAGCACCCGGGGGACAATCCCTGGCGGGGACACAGCCCGGGGCTCAGCGCTGGGCACCTTCAGTGGCACGGCTGGTCAGCAGCTCCCCTCACGCTGGGGCAGCCGCTCGTCCGGCCCCACAAYCCCCACTGGGGTCTGAGCTCACTTTCGGGCGGTTTTGTTCCCCGAAGCAGATTGTGTGGGAGCCTCTCCTGTGCTGCAAACCCAGCTCCATGGAGGATGAGGACGCAGAGTTGGTGCCCAGCAGCAGGCTGCACCTGTGAGATGAGGAGATGAGGGATTGCAAGGCAGGCTGTGGGCAGGCAGGAGTGCGGCCATATTGTTCTCTGTCCCTGTGAGTCTCACAACAGCTTTCAGCACATACATGCTCTTTTTTTTTTTTTTTTTTTTTTTTTTTTTTTTTT